>NW_012267229.1:17794921-17815356 GCF_000151885.1 Dipodomys ordii
GTAATCACTTAATCACAATCAAAAAAAAAAAGAACTTCGGGGAAGGGAGGGAGGGAGGGGATGGTAGGGGGAAAACAATGGAGGGGCTAACAATGTTCAAGAGGAAGTGTACTCATTACCTCACTCATGTAACTGTAACCCTCTGTATAGTATCTTTACAATAAAAAAAAAAAGGAAAAAATAAATAAATAAAATGCTAAACTTGGAGCTCTGCCTTGGTTTAGCTCATGCTTGGTTGGCATTATATTTGTGCTGCTCGGGTGAGGCTAAACTGTGTTGTGCTAAAGATACTTGCTAGGTAAATTTGTGGATCCTGTCCCTTCCCATATCTACTAATGTTCTCATCTTCACCTATTTTTGTTCCTCAGCAGAATCTAAACTTGTTCATTTGTTCACCCAGTATTTACTGAGTGTTTGGTATGCTCCTCATCTAGGAACTAGAGCACTATAGCTTTGAGTAAGACTGACAAGAGTCTGTTTCAGGAGAGAGAGAAATGGGAGCTAAATAAAGAGGAAAACTGCTGAGAGTGGTTTTGTGTTACACAGAGAATTAAAATTGAGTGATGTGATGTCAGGTGCCCAGAGGTCAGGTTAAATTGAATTGTCAGGAAGGACCTGAGCTCTGGGTTCAGAAGCAGCCGGCTGTTCAAAATTACCAAGAGCATTGTGGGAAAAGCGCAAAGACAGAAAAGAATAAGCTTGGCACAGTTAAGGAACAGAGAAGGGGCCATCCTGGGCTGGGCTGGGATTGCCAGCATGCCCAGGTTGTAGGCCAGGGATTAGGTAACAGTCTTACTTGGAAAAGATCCCTTTGGTGGCAGAGTGAAAAGTGGATTGGAAGATAAGAGTGGAATCTAAAATGTCACTAGCTAAGATACAATAGGCCAGAGTTTTGCATTATGACCACATTACTATGTATCTATCCTTAAAACCTGTTTGATCAAGATTGCATGGGAGCTAGGCATGATTGTATACGTTAGGAAGGCTGAGCTAGGAGGATTGTGAGTTTAAGACTAGTCTGGGCTACAGAGCAAGAGCTATAATTAGCTCTTACCACAGCCTAGAGCTATATTAGCAACACAGTGCCTTAAAAAGAAACCATGGGCATGGGGTTTTATTTTTATATTGTTTTTTAAATAAGAAATTTCTAAAACGCTTAGGCATTTTAAAAAAAAAAACAACCCTTCTGGTCTAACTCTTGAGAACATATGCCAGATAGAAAAATAATCCTCCTTCAAACTCTCTCATCTGTCTCTTTATTTCTTCCTCTTCTCTTATATCCACCCTCTTTGGTCAAGTGGAAAAAAAGATGTCTGATCATGTCCTTGAACTTTGTCTCAGTTAGACCTGCTGGAATATTTTCTGGAGACCTGCTAACAAGCAGAAACAAGCAGTGACTTATCAGAAAACATCCTAATTTCCAAGACCAGAGTGACTCTGGCTGATGCTTTAATCCCTGAGTGGGATTTGTTTTTAGTTTCAGACTTCGTCACAGGTCCAGAAAATTGAAGGTAGACCCAAGGGGTTAGAGGAAGTAGGACAGAATGCTAATTTGTACTTCTTACTAGGTGATATCCAGAGCTATGCATAATATAAATACCTTCCAAGGGCTTTCTGAGCTAAATGTATTTTGACTGCTTTTGGCTCTCCTACAATCAGATAAAATTGCGTTTAACCCAGCTAAACATAAAGTTTCACACTTTGCAAGCTTAAAAAGGCTCCCTGTTAGAAGTTAGATTTCTGTAACAAGAAAAAAGATTTTCCTTTAGCCAGATACCCATTATCCATAACCATTCAGCCCCAGGATTTAAGCACGTTGCTCACTGCCACTGTCTCCGGCAGTTCCCAGACAGCAGAAATGGGAAACATAACTAAAAATCAAGAAAAAGGGGGGAGGGATGCAGATAAAGTAGCAATAAGCCATGGAAATGCATGAAGCAATGTGCAGAATGATAGGCACAGCAGAGTGTCCGTGTTTGCTGTGTTAGGATTTGGGGAGATTAGGTGTTTTAAGGGAAAACAAGCTGTGACATGGTTCCTGCTCATCCCCCAGATGTTTTTTTGTTTTCTCTCACATACCCAAATTATCCAATTAATTAAGGAAACATTGCAGTGGATTTCTTTGGCGAAGCTTTTGTTGGCTGTAAGATTGGAGCAACTTTGTGTGTCTCAGCCTAAGAGGGGGCAAACAGCTCTTCTATTTATGGTACCCTCAGTTCTGTGAAGTTCCCTTCCATCTAATAGGGCCTTGTTGACCCACCCCTACCCCCTGGGGTACAAAGGAGAGCTCCAAAAGTGTCATTCACTTGTGATTCAGGTATCATGAATTGGTCTATAATTTCAGCTTTCCCCTTGTCCATATGTTGCCCTTGAGTCTCACACCAAGAAAGAGGACTAATTTCAAGGCCTTTTGCCATTAAAACGTCTCCCCTTGTCATTGCTGCTGCTCACAGATCCAGATGTGTTGGCTCTGTAGAGTGCCTGCCTTCCATACAAGTGTCAGCTGACTTTCTCTCCTTTCTTCCCTTTGCTTTCTCTCCTTTCCAAAGAGATTGGGGCACAGTGCAGAAAAGTAGGTTTTCAGAATTGGTCATTTTTGGTACCAGCTTTGTGACTTTGACCAGGTCAGTTAACCTCTCTCAGCCTTTGTTTTCTTTCCTGCAAAAGCTGTGAGGATTAAGTGAAGGTAAGCAGCCTATGTGAGCCAGTTATAGTGCACCAAGTAGGTGATCCATTGAATTATTTAGATTTCTTTAGGGTCCTTGGTTTCTGCTGTGTATGGCACTGTGCTGGACTTTAAAGGCCAAGGCAACAGAGGTGAGGTGCCTACATTCAAGGAACTTGGCTTGTTTTTAGCCAATGGGGCTCTGAGTGGTACATCATCAGGTGTGTGTGAGGGAGGGACACTAGACAATTTTCTGACTCTATTGGACTTCTTCAGCTGCTATGGCATGCCACTTTCCCCCATAATCTTCGAATACATGTAATCTCACCCCCACTTCCTAAATGACAGAAGTGAAATTGGGAAGGGGTACTTCACAAGTACAAAGAAAATGAGGGATGTCCTTAGTTATCCTCCCTGGCTTGTCTTGAGGTTGCTGGGGGCAGTCCCCTGAATTGTCATGCTATGCTCAGGAGTCATTGCAGAGTAGGCATAGGTAAAGCATCATTTCACCTGGGAAGGGGAAGCCCGGCTTAGACCTACCACCACTGCGCAGCATATTAGTTGTCTGATGTAGCTACTGCTGGTTTCCTGTGGATCTTAACACTTGTGAATCAAATTAGAGAAATGACAGCTTTGATGAGGGAACTAGAAGAGTAATAGTTTTAAGCAAGGGGAAGGGTGACATTGTCCAAAAGGAAATATATTCTTGACTTATGTGACTGTAACCCCTCTGTACATCACCTTTATAATAACAATAAAAATAAAAAAGAAGTAATAGTTTTTGAAAAGTTTGGATTGGAATGTTAGAATGTTTACAGTTTGACATCAATTTTGAAGTCAGCATGAAGTGGGGCTGGTAACCCTTCTTCCCACTGAGCCTCTCAGCTACTATGGTCTAGAAATGTGTATTGGTGTGCATGAACTGTTGGCCTGACTCATGCTGGTGTTTTGTAAGGTGTGGAGGTGCTTTGGAGAAGGAGAAAGAGCCGGGCTTGGTTTCAGCGAGGTCTGTTGCTCACTAACTTTATAACCTTGAATTTTCCTTCTTCTCCCTCAGCCTCATTGTGCTCCTCTTAAGTTAGAAACAGGAATGCTGGCATTTCCTTGCTCCAGGGCCCTTTAGCATCCAATGTACAAGGCACATTATAAATCATAGCTGTATGTTTACTTAGTTTGTTGAGGGTGTGAATAGGAACATTGGAGGACCAGTTGTGACCTGTATCTCTTTTTCCCTTTGCTTCTCTGTTCCTGCAGGTAGATGGGCAGGTGGTGGCACTGCTGGTGCAGAATCTGGAACGCCTGGATGAGTCTGTGCGGGAGGAGGCAGATGGAGTCCACAATACCTTGGGTGAGTGACAGGTGCTTGTACTGAGCTTAGTACTCCTGGGCTGAACGTGGTGTTTCTTCCTTTCCCTTCTTGCCTAAGCCAGTCAACAGCTGGAGTGTTTTCTTTCCTTCTGCTCTGAAACTGCCTTTTCAGAAATGAAGACCTGTGTGTACATTTCATATAACTGCAGCTTTGGCTTGGCTTGTAGGTAATAAAAGCAGAAATCCACAAAGTAGGTAACCTTTCAAGACAAAATGCGCTGCCTGCTAGATTTTATCAGGCCTCTGCCTCCAAAGTTAGGATGAAATCCATTCAGGATTCCATCTCCTGTCCTTTGGAAAGTACATATTTAAAAAGTTTAAATCATTTTCTGTTAGCTTCTCTTACCAGTTTTCTTCAGAGAAATTGCAAACTTTTGTGCAACTATAAACCTTTCAGGAAAGGGCTTTTTTTTTTTTGTGCAAAAGAGTCAGTGTTCCTTTCCCTTCTTATATATAAGTCTATGTAAATTCAAGTTGGAATTACTGCAACTATGTATTTGCAATTATATATCCCTACTAACTTGGCTGCCCTTGTGTCTATGCTTGTTAACTGGATTCCTCTGCAGTGTTTCCCCTCTTCTTTCTTCCCTTAATCTCCCCAGTGTTCCCCTTTGCACAGTTGCTGAAGCATTAGCCTTTTTAAAATTGTACTTTGGGGTAGTCTTCTTTATCACTAGCCACTGTCTTATAAAACCAGAGGAGACATATCTATAAGCAGAGCTCAAGAAATGAATGAGGCCCAGTGGAAGCAGAAATTTTGATGAGATTAGATTTCCTTTCTGCTCCTTTGTGCTTACTAGATTTCTCTTGTCATTCTAGCCTCTCCTCAGTGAGGATTATCACCAAGAAGGGAGAGGGGGATGGGCACCTAGGGAGCAAGGAAGGAGAAAGCACAGCACTCTATGATTGGGAGTTGGCTGTAGTCAAAAGCCAGAATTTGGCATTGCCATCTGTTAACCTAATGCTGTATTTTGTGGATTACACAGTTTTATCAAGGGAGGAAGGAGGAAGAAAAATAGAGGATGAATGATTTTGAAATACATCTTGAAAGAAGATGAATACAATTGAAATAGCTTGTTTACAACTATGAAAATAGAACACTGAAACTTGTTGAAATTGACTTGGGAAGGAGGGAAGAGGAGAAGAGAATGATAGAAGGGATGAGATTGATCAGAATATATTGTAAACCTGTGGAAATATCACAGTGAAATACCTCTCTGTATAACGTCAGCCAGTTTTTTTTTTTAAGTTTATCAAAAGTCTTAGCTGACTTAATAAAAAGGCCTGCTCTAGTAGAAAAAGCACCAGCCTGGAAGTCTGCAGAGATCTGTCTGTGCCAGCTTGGGCACCTTCCATAGCTCAGAGTCGTCCCTGTCTCCATTATTGAGTGCCGAGTGTTTTGTCAGTCTGTGCTAGTCACTAGGTAGATTTTGATGATTAGTCATTGTTAATTTATAGGAATTAGAATGATGAGAAGGTCCAGTAGAGAAAGGAAAGATAATAAATACCAGGTGACAAATGGTAGAGTAAGAGTCAGTGAAAAGCATTGTGGGAATAACAAGGAAGGGTCTCCAAATTGTCCCATGGGAACTGGTGCCAACTGGGGTGAAATTAGCACAGTAGCTCATGCCTATAATTCCATCTTTTTGGGAGATTGAGATAAAGAAGATCATGATTCAAGGCCAACATGAGCAAAAAAATTAACCAGGTCCCATTTTAGCCAACAAACCAGGTTTAGTACCTGTGGTCTTAGCTAAAATAAGAGTCAGAGGTAGGAAGATCACAGTCAGGAGCCAGCTCTTGGCAAACCAAAACCAAAACAAAGAAACTAAGAAACCGTATCCAAAAAATAAAGTTCAAAAGGACTGTTCAAGTGTTAGAATGCTAGTGTGAAGCTGTGAGATCAAACCCCCAGTAGCATTAAAAGGAGGAGGAGGAAGAAGAAGAAGAAGAGGAGGAGGGAGGAAGAGGAGAAAGGAAGAAGAGGAGGAGGAGGAAGAGAAGGAGGAGGAGGAAGGGGAAACCAGCAAGAGAAGAAGCAAAGTAGCCCAAGAAAGTTAGACCTGTACTGCAGCAGTGGTCATGGACTGGTGGGAAATGGACCTGGAAAAGTAGGTTTGTCCAAAATTTAGAAGATTTTGTAAACCATAGTAAGAAGATTGGTTTTCTTTCTACCAGTCAACAGGAAGCCACCAAAAGTTTAAGCAGAAGAATAAGACAAAGGTGCCAGAGATTCACGTGAATAATTACTTTCCTTTGGAAGTATGAAAATAGTCCTTTCTCCCTCAAAGTATTCCCAGTGTGTTCTAGGCATTGTGCTTAGGGAACATATAACTGTGTTTGCTTTGTGAGTTATATATATTCTTAAGGTGGGAACAAAAGGGGACCAGAAGGAATGAGAAGCATTTATGTATTAAAGACTATAAATGATTTAATTGTCTCATTTTTGGTATTGTAGTCATATAAGCTTTTTTTTTGCCTCCTAATTTTAATTTTTCTGTTAAACAGTTCATTGGCTTTCACAGGAGATAGCAGGGCTCCCTAGTACCTGGTAGCTACCTCTGCCGGCGTGGCATTTGCCCCATGTGCGCAGTTGTTTTGTTCATATAGAAGAACATGCCTGCTTCTCTGGCAGTGTCCTTTGTCCACACAATTCCAAAGAACAGAAAATGGATGAATCAGAAAGAAAAGCTGAATTCCCCATGCCCTAGTTTTCCTTGTCGTTTCTGCCTAGGCTGCCATCTCTTTGGTTACTGGGCTCTGAGACTGTGGACTAAGTGGAGCCCTCCTAGGCTGTATTCTGCTCTAGTGTTGATCTCTAGTAGCATAGAAAACCTCTTGCCGAATCCCTTTTGTGAATTCTTTTATTTTCAGTTATGACTTTTACTTGTAACATAACTTGAAGTAAACCCACAGCAACCCCCTGGTTATTCTATAAATGACAGCACAGCATCTGGCTGGGAGGAATACAGGGAGAGGGGAACTGCCTGTCATGGGAAGCAAGCTGATTGCAGATGGAAGCAAAGTTGCCCTCCCCTGTGACTAGTGTCTGTCTCCCTTTAGCTATTGTAGAAAACATGGCTGAGTTCCGGCCCGAGGTGTGTACTGAGGCTGCCCAGCAGGGGCTTCTGCAGTGGCTATTGAAGAGGCTGAAGGTGAGTGTGGCTTTGTGGCACTTTTGCTCAAATATCTTTTCTCTGGGCATGGTTGTTCCCAGTTGATAGAGATTGTGGGCCTCTAGATATAGGATGTAGTAGGAAGTTTTCTAGTACCTCTTACCCTTTTCTATAGCCTCCTTTCCTTCTTAAAGGATCCCTTCTAGTTCCACTTTCCAGCTGCTGTTGATAATATTTAATGTACTTTCAGATATTTTCTTTATATAGAAGAGTGTGATGTGGTATGTATGTTTCACAAACAAAATCATATAATGTTTTCTTATGCACATTGCTTTTTCACTGATAATGGGTGCCTGATATTTTACAGATAATAAAAATGAATTTAACCCTTTCCATTTCTATGGTTTTGCCTGCTATAAATGGTACAATCATCATATACACACTATAAGTGATATGTCTGTATCCTGATATACTCTTACACATTTTTCTTAGCTTGTCAGTCCAAAAAGTCCTAGAATTCATGACAGGCAATGGGGGAGGCTGAGATCTGAGGATTATGATTTGAACCCAGCCTAAGTTAGTATATGCCCTATAATTCCTGGCCTCTGACAACCTATCCCTCATTCCTACTTACTTGATATTGGTTCCCATTAATTCTCTGTCTCTCTGTCTCTCTCTCTCTTTCTCTCTCTCCCCCCCCCCCCTCATATCAGTCATGGGGCTTGAACTCTGGGCCTGGGCGCTGTCCCTGAGCTCTTCAGCTCAAGGTGAGTGCTCTACCACTTGAGCCACAGTGCCATTTCAGGTTTTCTGGTGATTAATTGGAGATAAGAGTCTCACGGACTTTCCTCCCCAGGCTGGCTTTGAACCGTGATCCTCAGATTTCAGCCTCCTGAATAACTAGGATTACAGGCGTGAGCCACCAGCACCCGGCTCCCATTAGTTCTCTAACATAGCTCATACAACTACTCAAGGTTACTGAGCCTAGCCCAGCATTTACCATTAGGGAGTATGGGCACATTTGCCTGGTAGAGCTCAATGCACTGAACCCATGCAAGCCTACTTTTCCCCTTCCTAAGTCCCTTTCCTTTTAGTCTAGCGCATAGTACATCATTAACTCATGCTGCTATCTTTGCAATTTGCTCTTGACCTCCTCTCCAGAGTCTGGATAACTCCAGGAGTTTCCCTGTGTGGCTCCCTTCACATATCCCCAACTTAGTTTCTTCTTTTCTCAATATTTAAAATACTTTTATTCTCCAAAGCCTGGAGACACATTGGGACTGAGGTGAGGGATAGAGGAGAGGAAATCAGACACTAAGTTAAGAGGATTGGGTAATAGGGTAATAGGAAAGTAGATAATAGGAACCTCATTTGTTGGTGGAGGTGCCATGTGTTAAGGCCCTTACCTTAAAATATATAAAATAATCCAGTAGTATTCAGCTCTGTGAAGTCAAGACAAAGTTTCCTTACTTACTTGGGACTTACTACTGATTTAAGAATCCTCCATCAAACCTCTGTCCTTTGAAAGGTATTGGAATCTGCAGTTTTCGTTGTCTTCTTCTTTGAACTGGTTACATAGAAAGAGAAATTGAAACCTCTGGGTGTTTAGCTTGGATTCCATTACCCTTATGACAGTAATAAAGAGGTCCATTTGGTATTTTAGCACACTATTGACTCATGCCTTACAGGCACAGCGTTTATGTAATCCTCTGGGCATAAACAGCTATGTTGCTGTCTCTAAAACAGTTTTTCAAGGGTTCAGGGTATTTAAACATTAAAATGCTATTTGGTTATTTTACTAGTAAGCAAGTTCTCTTAGAAAAACCATGTGCTGCCCAGAACATTAAGGGAAGTACTTCCTTAAGGAAATCCTACTTAAGGCTGAGGCCAACAAGAAGGTGTGTCTGTAAAACTGATGCTTTGCTCTTGTTCTTTGGTCTGAGGAGGCACTTTTAACCTTCACCTCTTGACTGTCATGTGGACTCTAACTCTGACTTCCTTATGAGCTGTGACACTGTCCCTTGTCTGGCCTAGTCCCTTGTCCAGTCTGTTTTCTCATTTAAAATAATGAGTATCCTTACCTAGGTACCAGTGGCTCAGGCCTGTAATCCTAGCTATTCAGGAGGCTGAACTTGGAGGATTATAGTCCAAAGCAAGCCAGGACAGAGTTGTTGAGACTCTTAGCTCCAAATAACAACCTCCCACCCTGCCCACCCTCCCCCAAAAAATCTAGAAGTGAAGCTGAGACTAAAAGTGGTAGAATGCTAGCCTTGAGCAGAAAAGGTCAAGTACAGTGCCCTGAGTTGAGGCCTCAAGACCGGCACTGTGTGTGTGTACACACACACACACACATATATACATGCATGCATACATATATACAACGTCTTCCTCACCTTACCAGTTTTGAGAGGTTATTATGAAGACCACATGTGTTGCTTTTTAAACTGTGAAGATCTCTATCACCATGGGTTTCAGCTGGAAGATTATACTAATATCATTATGGAACTTTGAAAACCTCAGATTCTCAGACTACACTCCAGACCTACTGTCCCAGTCTCTGCTGTGGGTATATGTTAGAAAAGTTCCCTATGTAATTCTATTGTTCAGCCTCAGTTCCATCTACTGGTCTCTAGAAATGTGGATCCTCTTCTTACTCTTTCTTGTGGACTGCTGTGAAATGCCACTTACAGTTGCCATCCCCATTTAAGAAACTACCTTCAGTGATGCTACAGCTGTTATTTCATTGCCCACTTTTTCTGCCTACTTGTAGAGTCCTGGCCTGGCTCAGTCCAATCTTTTCACTTTCCAGTTGTAAAACATTGGCCTTGCTCACCTATTTTTTACCTATCCTCTGCAGAGATCTGTTCTGTCTTGACCTCTAGCTTTGTTCATGCTCTTCCTACCTTTACTAGGTGTGTATGTGAGTGTGTGTGTGTGTGCACACGCACAGTATATGTGTTTTGTGTTTCTAAATTGGATACAACTTTTCAAGAGAAAGCTTAATGGCTTGGTGATATGTCTTAAGCATTAAAACACTTGCTTGAGGCACTGGGCTCAATCCTCAGAACTGAGAAATAAGCAAAGAAGGAGCATAAGACACCCCAGATCCTTATGTAAGGGATGTAGCTTTAGTCATTTTTAGGACAGAAAAGAAATTTGTAAGTTCTGTTGCATTTATCTGCAACTAAAAGTAGCCAGGCACCAGTGGCTAATGCCTTTAATCCTAGCTACCCAGGAGGCTGAGGTCTAAGGATCTCGATTCAAAGCCAGCCCAGGAAGGAAAGTCTGTGAGACTCTTATCTCTAGTTAAACACCTGCCCCTTCCAAAAAAGAAAAAAAAAAGCTGAAGCTGGAAGTGGAGCTGTGGAGCAAGTGATGGAGAGCACTAGCCTTGAGCAAAAAAAAGCTAAGGGACAGCCCCCTGCCCCTAAGTTTAAGTCCTGGGACCAGCACCCATGCCTGCACACACGTGCGCAAGCACATGTGCACAAGCATGCACACACACACACAGACACATACATAATTACACACTAAAAGAACTAAAGATATTACCTGCCTTGTCTAAGCCCATGCAACAGAGATAGAAGTGAGTTAAAACCTGTGCCTCCAGCGGTTCTTGTGTATTCTTTCCATAGCATTGCTTTGCCCCAGCCTATCTTGCCTTCTCTCTTTTCCAAAAACCAGCCCATCCTTTTATTTTTTCTTCCCCTAGTGTTTTTTTCATGCAAGTTAACAGTCTGGTTTCCAATGCTTACTAAAATTGCATGGCACCCTTTGGAGCACCTTTTCTTGATCTGTAAAATGGAAATAATTCCATTACCTGGCAGACTTTCATATTACATGTGCTAATTTTTCTTTCTCCAAATATCCTTAAATTCCATAAAAACAAAAACTGGGTCTCTGCTGTATTTGCATCTCATTGCAATTGCTTGCAAAATGTTCTCAGTGGCATCTCAGTGTTAACTGGCAACTTGTTAAAAAAAAAAAGCAGATCATTGAGTCCCCTGAAAGTTCCCCGATTGTCAAATCTGAAGCTGGGGTCCAGCGTCCTATACAGTATTTTAATAATCCTTCCTGGTGAACATGAAGAATATAAGTAAAATCTTGAGGACCAAGGTGCCAGCATTTTTATGCCTAGGTTTCTGGATAAGAACTTGCTGTTTGATTATCTCACATTTCTTCAGTAATCCTTAAGCAGTTCTTGATGACAGACAGTTTAGACGTGGATTTCTCCATGTATACTGATAGCGTAGCAGTACATAGAGATTTCCAGGGATTTTACATCTACCAAATGAAACCTTACTAATTTGTTCTAATGAGGATAAAACCTATTTCAGATGATTGCATTAAACGGATTAGCAGGTAAGCAGATAACTTACTGGAAGAGACACTCCACTGCATAACAGGTCATATTTTTAAATGGGGAATAGGAACTTATTCGGATACTATATACTTTTGAAAATGACATCCAAACCAAATGTTTTACTTCTCTTTTCTGAAGAAACAAAATTAAGATTTGCAGTTAATGCTTTCGAGTAGCATATGAGTTAATGAGTAACAATTGGCTATTACACAACATGTACAACTGGCTGATGCAAAAGTCTTAGCCCCTAGTGACTAGAGGTTGTGATTTTGCAGGACCCAATCTGCTCTGACAGTTGTACAGGGTTGTACAACTGTCTGAACCTGCCTCGTGTGTTTCAGGGGCCAGAGGTGAGCTGCAGATATAACCTGCAGCTTCTGGCTGCGGGTGGTAGCATAATTGTTTTGTACTTTCCAAAAAGGCAGCAGCTTCACAAAAGGTGAAGTTTAATTTTATTCAAGGCTGTACATGCTGAGTACAAACCTATGCTTGACTCTGTAATTACCCTGACAGCTGAAAGATTTAGGATCACCAGGCTCCTGGATACAAAAGAGCCCTACAAGTTCCAAGTTCTACCGGTTTACTTTGCGAGTAAACCAACAGACCTGCTGAGTGAATTTTTCTTTTTTCTGGTTTTGACTATCCTTTTGTTATTGGGAAGTTTGGTGTTTTGTAATCTCTGTTTGAGATTTAAAAGAAATAAAATATCTTTGGTAAGTTTTGTCTTTTGTCTAAGCATAGAAGATTATTCTCTTCCCCAATGACCTAGGTTCTTTTGTATCTTTTCCACCAGATTAAACTGTTATTGTCACCATCATTATTATGGCTGTGTTCCCCATCTGATAATTTCATAAATTAACTGTCCATTCCATGCAAAATGTTTCTCTAGATCCTTGCATACATATTTCTAATCCTCATAAGCATCCCTGACAATAGCATACAGCTGTCCCTCATTTACGGATGAAGAAGAATTCTAGGATAGGGAAATAAATGCCTTGCCAAAATCCAGAGCCAGTGAGAGTTGGGCTAAGTTTCTCCAAAGTGGCCTCTTTCCAATGTGCTTCCAGCTGGCACTACACTCTGATTCTAAGGCAGTCCCTCCACTTTTTAAATCAAAATGCTTATACTTAAAGAGAAAGTGAAAAAAATGATTCATCACAATTTTGTCATAATTAGAAATTCCTTGAAATATGAGACAGCAAGAACTAGGGATTTGGGGGGCGAGGCAAGGAGACAGTAATCCTTAGTAAAGGGGACTCAGCTGTTAGGGGCCATTATTATGTTTATTTAATGGAGTTACTTCCTAAGGAAAATGTGACAGCATAGGAGACATTGGCTCAGAGAGGTACATTCATTTAACCAAGATCATATCACTGATGAACAATTAGAGCTGAGATCTAAGTCAGATATTTCTGAATCCAGCTATCCTAGAAACCCGTAGCATGTACTGTGTGATTTTCCTATTTATTTCTCACACCTCTCCAAGGAAGTCTAAAATCTTTATTTCTATTTTACAAAGGGTCATAGGGTCTTGTAGCTGGCTCATGGTTCTCGCAGAATCTCAGTAATATTTGTTATTTTGGCAGAACTTACATTCAGCTTGAGGCCTTCTTCTTGCTAGGCAAGCACTTTACCATTTGAGCCTTACCTCGAGTCAACTTTTCAATAATTTTGTTTTTATAGCACTCCATGCCAAGAAGTCCCTAAAAGTCCTGTTAAGTAGTTATGTCCAAATAATTTAATGTG
The DNA here is from genome assembly GCF_000151885.1 of Dipodomys ordii. NCBI lineage: Eukaryota > Metazoa > Chordata > Mammalia > Rodentia > Heteromyidae > Dipodomys > Dipodomys ordii. The sequence goes on from NW_012267229.1 coordinate 17,808,180, forward strand.
TACACTTAGTAGCTATTGAAAGAAAATGAGGTTTTATTTCATTCTTAAATATCACAGGTTTTTGTTTTTTGTTTTTTACTAATGGTGCATCCACCTTTTGGGTACTGTACAACTTTCCAACCTTGGCATCTGATTGAACACTGTCACCCTCTACTGATACTCATTCAGTTCCTCAACCACAGAAACCATCAAAAGTTCTCTTCACAAAGCTAGATGTCTGCAAAAGAAACCAACCTGAGCTAGTAGTACAGTGCTCTAGAGATGTCAGGTGTCCACTATGCTGTCAGCCTGCAATGAATTCAAGATGGCACCCTAGTTACCTCATTGTATGTTGGGTACAAACTTTGTGGCACATAGGTAATATCGTGCTGAGGATTCTTTCAGTGTCCTTTTATTTCTTGTATTCTATTGTGACTACTTCATAAAATTAACTTGAATTCCATGTAGTATTTTCAAATGATGTAATAGTGGACAGGGTTCAGATTTAATTCATCATTGTTTGCTGCTGTCCTTAATTGTGTGTCTTGAATATAACAAGTGCCCACTAATATTTATGGAAAGGGATAGAAAAACTCTCATCTAACTTGGAGTTTATAAAATCCAGTGAAGGACAAGAGGGATTGGGAGTACAGAAAGACTCTTGCTGTAGTGGCCAGGTGTCTATAGGCTCTTTTAGTTATTATCTTGTTTCAAAGAAGAGCCCTAGTTCCTTATAAAGTTACAGAAGACTTGGTCTGACTAACATAATTTAAAATATAATAGCAGTGCTAGGGACTTAAATAATTTGTGTAGCTTTATTTAACAAATAGAGATATCTACCCATTGCTTTCCACCTTTGTGTTTTGATTTTTGCAGAACCATCTTTGTTAAGGGGAAATACACCATAGATTACATTTAAGCTCCAGGTGTAACATGGATTTCTTGAAAGAAGGTCTCCAGCTTGACTCAGGAGCATACCATGCAGTCAGCATGTCTAAGACCTTGCATGTATATGTCTTTTTAGCCTCAGATGAGTCAGACCTGGCCAACCTCCTGAAATTCTGTGGGCTACATTTTGACTTGATGAGGAAGGACGTGCACAGAAAACTGAAAGGGTGCTGGATGTTGCTTGATTAGGCAGTGCTTTTCCTTCTTTAGCACAAAATCAATATCGAAAAGGAACTGTGAGTGGCATGAGGGTGATGGAAGTGTTTGCTCCAAGATAAACATTTTCCCTGTCCTTTGCAGGTACAAAAATTATTTGTCATTTCAAAAACCCAGATACATAGCAAAGGCTGCTGCTGATTAACAGGCCTTGTTCAGGTATCTGGGAACTGTAAATAAAAACACATCCATGAGACTTACGCTCTCCCCCCGCCCCCTGCACTTTGTCCAAGGGGCATCGTTAATGGTGAGATACTTAAGTCTCACTGCTACTGAAGCAACAGTGTGGATAACCATGAAAGATAGACTATGTAGTAGATGCATCCCCACTGAATCTCCACATAGCAGAACACACAGCAGGGAAGGAATTGTGGGTAGTAATTTAGGTGTTAAAATATTAACACATTTTTGCATATTTAATGTGGTTTCCTTTTTAAATAGTAGGCAGATTATGGCATATAAGCAAAAAGGTTTATGATTTCAAATTAAATTTTAAGCATTAAAAAATCCAAATGGAGCCACTTTGTTATATATTCAGCTAATCTAAGCAAGAAATTGCTTTCATTTCAACTTTTCTGATCATGCATCAGCTAATTTACAGCCTAGTTTTATGGCAATAACTTGTGAATGAAGCTTCAGGAGTCTTAATCTTAAGTTCAAAACTTTGTATTGTTTATCCTAGATTCATATAGTCTCAACTCAAAATGAGGTATCTGAGACAGCTTCGTGGGAGAGGAAACATGTATGACCTAAACAGTAGGAATGGGAGAGCCATTGTGTCTGCCTGCCATTTCCTAAATAGTACTTAGATCTGGTCTCCTGAGAGGCAGACTTTTTTTTTTTTTGCCCTTAACCTGTCTTTTCCCTAGCTTCTTCTCTTCTCTAACTTGTGAGAAATTTGTCCTAACAAGACCCCTAATAGTTTTCTCTTTTCTCTTATTTCCCCACAGGCAAAGATGCCTTTCGATGCCAACAAACTGTATTGCAGTGAAGTGCTGGCCATATTGCTCCAGGACAATGATGGTGAGGCTCCCTCTCAGTATTGATATTCTGTTAGGATAGGAGCTCGGCTTGTTTCAGATCATGACAGCAAGCTCTCTTGCCTTTGGCATCCCCTTGCTTCCCCTCTCACTCTCTGTGCAGCTTTTGTACTCTGTCAGGCTGTATTGATTTTGTTTGCTGATGTATCCGTGTTAGACGGCTGTAAAATCTGACAGTTAGCTTCATTTTTTTCCTTCCTCTTTTTTTCCCCCCCTCTTTTAGAAAACAGGGAATTGCTTGGAGAGCTGGATGGAATCGATGTGCTTCTTCAGCAGTTATCCGTGAGTAATTCTTATGCTTTCTGTCTGCCATGAAGATGCATGGCCTGCTTTAAATGAGAGGTGGGGCTGGAAGGCAAGGATACCTACACCACATGATGGGCGCCAAAGGGAGCATGGGGCAGGTTGGTGATTACCTCCCTTGGGTATTTTGTCTCCTTTTTTTAGTCGTTGGTCCTGACCAGATATCACCTTTTTATGGTCTTTCCTTGTCTCCTGATAGGACCTTCCCAGTCCTGACGACCCGTGCTCTACTTACTTGTGTTTCCTTGGCCAAGTTACTCTCATTTAGCCCGCTCCCAGCATTATTCACCTCCTTTCTTTCAGTCTGCCACTGAAATGGAGTGTGTTTATGTAGGATCCAGATAAGCTCAGGAACAAGTCCCAGCACCGTAGGCTGGAGGTCACAAAGAACAATGGAGAAGGTCAGGGCACAGGATGCAGCAGTGAGAAAATGGAAGCTGCCATTTGGTCTCTGAAAGAATTGTAAATCCTGTTGAAATGTTATTGTGTTGGCATTGTGAAAAATATGGTTAAGGTTTTAACAAACCTCATCTGTGTTATTCCACAAACAGGAGTAAAAATAAATCATTTGGGTAAAATCTTAAAATGTGTTGAGTGTCTGACACGTCAGTGAACATACAGCTTCCATTTTATTGCCAGCAGCCTGAGTGGCTTGGCCTCCACCCCAAAAACAGAGCTTTGAAATGTGTAGCTGTTTCCAGTTCTGGGAAAGTACGTAGTCCTTTTCTTGCAAGATTATTGATAGGCTCCTGGTAGCCTGTATGGGTATGCATACACTCTGGAAAGGCTTTCCTGCTGCCTGCCATTCATCTGTGGCAAAGACAGAACTTCTACGTTATGCCTTTCCCATAACTTGGGGCCCCTTACTCCAGTGTGAGATTGTGGTTATTTCTTGACGGGGAAAGTTGATAAGGTTGGGTTGTGCCAGTGTAAGGTTTTGGGGTTAACTGGCAGAATTATATCCTGACATAAATAGTGGTTTCAGGGATGCTGTAATTGTTTAATTGTATATCTTTTAATGGAGTTTTCTATTTCAACTATATTTTATAGTAAAAACTTTGGGGGGTGTTTTGAGGGTTTTTTGTTTTTTTAAGAAAATATGCCTCCTTGGAACTGTCAATCATTTGGACCACTCGGTGGTCTCAGCTGAGTATTTATGTTTTTGCATGAACTACTATCTATTCATTGAATATGAGTGGATCAGGGTGGGAACTGATGAGAGTTTTGTTTAATAAGCTTCTGATGTCTCACTCGTGGGGTTATCATGACAGACAAGCCTTGGAAATTGTTGACTAGTGGCTGATGAAAGGGCATTCTCTTACGGAACTGTGTGTTCCGCTGTCTTTTCTTGGCAGGTGTTTAAAAGACACAATCCCAGCACAGCTGAGGAGCAGGAGATGATGGAGAATCTGTTTGATTCCCTCTGTTCCTGTCTGATGCTCAGTTCAAACCGCGAGCGCTTCCTGAAGGGTGAGGGCCTTCAGCTGATGAACCTCATGCTCAGGTATGTCTTTGAGCCCCGGGTTCATCCATCATTTTTGCCTGGATTTAAGAACATATTTCAGTAGTCTTTTATCCTCTCGAATGTCACCATTGTACAGAATAGTATTCATTTGTAGATGTATTATATAAATATTTGTGGATTTTTTATTTTTATTTATTTCCTTTGATCATCATGGGTCTTGAACTCTGGGTCTGGGTGCTTTCCCTGAACCTTTTTGTTCAAGGCTAGCACTCTACTGCTTTGAACCACAGTGCCACTTCTGGTTTTCAGGTGGTTAATTGGAGATAAGAGTCTCATGGACTTTCCTGCCTGGGCTGGCTTTGAACCATGATCCTCAGATCTCAGCCTTCTGAGTAGCTAGGATTACAGGGGTGAGCCATCAGCGCCTGGCTTTTGTAGATATTTTTATCATTAGTATTGTTGAATAGAAGTCTATTTTAATCTGCTTGTTCCCATCTCTATACTTTTTTTCAGTAGATCCTCCATAGACCTATCTATGCCATGTTTGTCTATATTTTTGTATTGTCAGCAAAATATTCATATTTTGCATTTATGCATAGCAGACTGAATTGTTATATGCTGTGTGCCTAAGCCTGAGGAATATAAAAACATGTAAGATAGTCCTAGAAATTTGGTTTATAGTACTTATATATCTTTTTATACATTCTACCTTTAAAGTTGATATTCTGCTTAGCTTCTTAGTTATCACACAGAATCCTTTTAAAGCTAGAAACAAAAGAAGATAGTTTTCATTAATAACTTTTTTTTAAAGAAATCTGGCTAGGAAGAGTAGAAAAGTAGGGTGACAATAACCAGAGTGTGGTAAAGAGTTGAGGGACCAATTTTTTTTTTCACTTAAAAGACTGGAATAATATTTGTAATACACTGGTTGTAATAACTGCAATCGTTATGATTATTCTTTATAAAATTGAGCCAGAGCCTGCCATTTCAAAATTTTATTCATACACAGTATGAAATTCTGTTGAAATAAGGATACTTACTTAATTTTTTCATAAATTTAACATATATTAAGTATGATTTAAACTATAGATATACAAAATTACTGTTGAGTTATTGAAAAGATACTAACTATGTTAAGTGTCAGGCTCATACAGCAGTACAAAGATGGAATCCTTACATGCTCAAAAAAACTGCTCAAACACAAGCCAGTCTTTAAGTATTTTCATCTAGTTTTTTTTTGACAACATTTGAGGCCCACCACACATAACTAGCTATTATTATGTTTCTTTTTGGACTTACCATGCTATTTTCCAAATGTGACATATTCTCTGTAAGAGTTCAGTAACTGCGTAAGGTATGTTGAGGGACACAGCTTAGTTAGTATTCTATTGTTGATACTAAGGCTCTTCCTAATGGTTTGCTATCATAACAAACTTGATAATGACCATTTGTGTACCTGAAATAAGTTTAGGATTATTGGTATTTATTTCTGAAAATTTTTTCTTTACAAGGCTTGCAGAAGGTTGGAAGGACTTTTTCTATCTAGTCCCTAGCAGATCTTGGATTGATTTAAAAAATCTTCCTTTAAGAAATTGTTTTAACGTGCAGAGATGGATTTGGAAAATTACTTAGAGACCTTTACTGTTTAGCTGATTCTAGCTACTTTCCTTTCTTATTTGTTTATCTTCTTTGGCCTTCTAATTGCCTGTCCTTTTGTTGAAATGACCCATCTTCTCAAGCAAACAGCATGTAGGAAGGCACATTTGGCTTTTTGGATCTTCTCACCTTAAACTACACTCTGCAGGGACTTTCCCCTAAGCTTCTTAAAGGTCTAAACTGCCAATGTGTTTGGATGGATGAGTACAGCTATGAAGTGATGAATTCCTGTAGCATATGGCTTGGTAATGTGCACCAGTGGGGAGCTGAATAAATAACCAGAAATATGGATTATTCAAACAGGAATGCTGAGTTTCTGGGAGGCTAATTAAAGAAGAGCTCCAAAAAGACTAGACACTGTACCTTTCTAGGATCACTTCACTTTTCATTTGTGAATGCTGATGTTGCTGCTGGATTCCTTTCTTTTGCATTAATTATCTATATTAGCAGATTCAGCATTTCCTTTTGTCTCTTTTCCATGCTCTTTGTTCTGAATTGTTTTTCTTCTTCAGACTCCCAAATGGAAAATTTAAGTGGGAACGAATTTTCCCTTGACTTTATGTACCCTTTCTGATTTAGTAAGAACTGCTAATTTGCTGTCCATTCAGAGGGTGTCCATTCAAGATTGGGAAGCTGTAACTTGAGAGGTCAGGAAGATGTCTGTAGTTCCAATTGCCCCTAACTACAGATTTTTACTTGGAGAGGTTTATGTTGATAAGGGGAGGGCTTTGGAGCTGAGGTTAAATGCATGTTTTCACTTATAAGCTCTGGATATTTGGTGAGTTATTTTAACCTTTCTGACTCTCCAACCCCTAGCCTTTTCATCTGAAAAATGAGAACAATAATGCTGAATTTGTGGTGATTTCTCCCTCTTTTTGCACTATATAAAGTGGAACAGTTCTGCAGCTACCAAAACATTGATAAGACACTAATTTGAAACATTATATAGTGTTGACGTTATATGTTAACTGTTAGCCTTATACAGAGTGGACAAGGCAGAAGTCTGCCTTTAAGAAGGTCAAAGGATGAGGGGGAGTAGGGGGAGTTGGGAGGGCAGGGATGGTAAGGGGAAACCAAGGAGGCAACAATACTTGATAAGAAATGTACTCATTACCTATTTAAAAAAAAGCTTAGAGGTTAGTAAAAGAGGCAAATATTAAATAATTATAATTTAATGAGATAACTACTAAGAGGAACAGTTTTGCATTTATGTGCCCAGTGGATGTTCCTTTAATTTTTTACTATTGATGAAGAAATGTCATAATTTATACACAGTCTCTCACGCTTTCACATTCACCAGCCTACATACATACCAGTTTGATGTTTTTATCAGCTTTGTTGGGACATCATTTATGTACAGTAAAATGCACCTGTTTAAAGTTTGCAATTTAGGGGCTGGGAAGGTGGCTCAGTGGTAGAGCGCTTGCCTTGCATGCCAGAGGCCCTGGGTTCGATTTCTCAGCACCACATAAGCAAAAAGAAAAAAGCCGCAAGTGGCGCCGTGGCTCAAGTGGTAGAGCGCTAGCCTTGAGCTGAAGAGCTGAGGGACAGCACCCAGGCCCAGAGTTCA
>NW_012267229.1:17815406-17866354 GCF_000151885.1 Dipodomys ordii
GAGCTGAAGAGCTGAGGGACAGCACCCAGGCCCAGAGTTCAGGCCCCACGACCAGACCCAAAAAAAAAAAAAAAAGTTTGCAATTTAATTTTAGCAATTATGTTTCCATTTACAGTGAAGAACTGCAACAGCAGTGTCCATGTTAAAAGAAGTAAAATTAATTTTAATAATGTTTTAGTCTGCCCAGTATATCAGAAATAATCATTTCCTCACCTATCCCATAAAGTTCTATATTCTTTTTTTTGGTAAATCTTTGAAATTTAATGTGCATTTTACATTTGTATCTAAACTCACTTGACTAGTGGCTACCTATTTGACAGTACATAACAAGATTACAACACAGATCACTTTTAATCACCCCCAAAATTCTCTTGATGCATGTTACTATCCTATCCATCCATCCATCCAGACCCAAGCAACTACTCTCTCTAGAATTTTCTGGAAGTGGAGTTACACAGTATATTTTTTCCTATAGCTTACTTGACTCAACTGATTGTTTTGGTTTAGATCTATCAAATGGATGCTTTCTCCTCATGCCTACTAAATCTCCACATTCTAGTATGTCAGTTTATTTGTTGTTGTTGAACATTTGAGTTGTTTTCCAGTGTTTTGTCGTAAAGAATAAAGCTGCTAAAAGTCTTTGTATAAACATATGCTTTCATTTCTCTTGGAAAAATAACCTGGGAGTAGAATGAGTGAGTCATATTGTAAGTATGTTTACTGTTAGAAACTACCAAGCTGGGGGCTGGGGATTAGCTCAGTGCAGAGGACCCTGAAAGAGAAACAGAGACAGAGACAGATACACAACCAGGCAGTTTTGCAAGATGATTATGTCATTGTATCTTCCCACAGCAAACTGAAAAGTCTAGTTATTTCACATCCTGACCAATAATTGGTCTTGTCAGGCTTTAGTTTTAGCCTTTTGAGTATATTGTGATTTTAATTTGTATTTATCTGAAGAGTAATGACTGAAGATCTTTTCTTATGAATAATGACCTATCATTTTTTTTGCTAAAATCTGTTTAACTCTTGTGCATTTTTTTAGTTTGAGTTTTAAATGTTCTTTATTCTAAATGCAAATATTTATCAGACTCCTTACCTGACTTACATAACTGTAACCCCTCTGTACATCACATTTATAATAACAATTTTTTTTTTAATTTAAGTTAGAAAACTCCCCACATCCAACAATGGGAAACTGCCTAAATAAATGATAAAGCAGCCAAAAAAAATAGTCAGATACATGCTTTGGAAATATTTTCTTCTTCTAGCCTGTGGTTTGCCTTTTATTTCTTAACTATATCTTTTAAAGAGCAAAAGCTTTACTTTGAAGTCCAAGTAATACAATTATCATTTTTTTCTCTTATTGTCTCTTCTGAGTGCTAGATTACAGGTGTATGTCACCATGCCCATCAATTTCTTCTTTTTTTGGGGGGGGGTGTCCGGTCGTGGGGCCTGAACTCTGGGCCTGGGCGCTGTCCCTCAGCTCTTCAGCTCAAGGCTAGCGCTCTACCACTTGAGCCATAGCTCCACTTCCGGCTTTTTTCTTTTTGCTTATGTGGTGCTGGGGAATCAACCCAGGGCCTCAGGCATGCAAGGCAAGCGCTCTACCACTGAGCTACCTTCCGAGCCCCCATCAATTTCTTCTTATATAAATAGTTTCTAGAATAATTTATAAACTGTGCACGCCTAAAAAAAGTCTCAAAAGTATCTGTTTTGTTTTCTTTCAGAAATGATCATTTATAATTCTACAATCATTTTAGCTTAATTTTGTATATGATATGAGGCATGAAATGAAATTTTTTAGTTTTAACTTACTTAGTTTTGCATATGTCAGACATCAGTTTGGCACCACTTATTCCAAATCCAATGTATGTTCCATTAAATTATCTCTATACCTTTGTATAAAATTAATTTATATATAGAGAGGTCTATTTCTGTACCTTGTGATTCCCTTGATTGATGTGTTTATCATTTTGCTAGTAACACATAATATTGGCTATTATAGCATAATAGAGCTAAAGAAGCTAAATCTAGAAATCACACAGTATTAGTCCTTATGACTTTGTTCATCTTTTTCAAAATTGTTGCTAACTACTATAATTCTCTAGTTCCATTATCTTTCCTTATAAAATTTAAAATCAGCCTGTTAGTCAAAATTCCTGCTGGGGTTTTGATTGTGACTGTATTCAATCTGTATGTCATTTTAGAATGTAATTCTGTTTTCCAATCCATGAACATGGTATATCACTTCACTCATTTAGGTCTTTGGTTGCTTTCATTAATGTTCTAATTTTCAAGATACTTGATGTTTTATGTGTTTCTAGACATTTTGATTTCATAAAGCCTGCAAGTTTTGTACTATGATTCTTTTTACTTTGTGCCCTTTAAGTCTCTCATAATTTCTCATGTTTTGTATTTTGTATACATTCATCTTTTCACCTAAGACTTATGAGACATGATTGGAATTGTTTCTAAGGTTTTTTTTGGTTTGTGTTGTTGTGCAGCTATTCTTTGTTTAGAGAGAGTATTTTTTTTTCTTTTGTTTTTTGGTGCCAGTCCTGGGATTCCAGCTAAGGGTCTGAGCCCTGTCCCTGAGCTTTTTTGCTCAAAGCTAGCACTGTACTCTATATACTCTCCTTGAGCTGGCTTTTTGATGGCTAATTGGAGATTAGAGTCTCATGGACTTCCTTGCTTGGCCTGGTTTTGAACCATGATCCTCAGATCTCAACCTTCTGAGTAGCTAGGATTACAGGTATTATGCCACTGGCACCCAGCCAGAGGGTTCACTTTTATAAAGAAACTCTCCATCTGTCAGTCAAGTATAGATGGCAGATAAAAATTTGTATATAATTTACGGTCTGTATTATTACTTGATTTAGCGTTTTATATGTTTTTATTCTTTTTGCCTTTCAGGAAGTTAAAAATATCTTCTTAATATTGCTTAACTTTCTCTTATATTTCTAAGCACTTAAGTTATGTTTTCTTATTGTACTAATAGAAAATGCAGTCCAAAAATTACTTTTCTTGTTTTATGATTTTTTTTATAGCTTTGAACATGGATAGTTTTAATAAATAGTCCAGGGACCCTTGAATATGATTTGTGTTTTTAGGGTATCAAGTGCTATGATTATTTCCTAAATCAAGTTTATAAATATGTTCAATCTTCTGTATCATTTGTTTGCTTGTTTCTTTCTTTAGGCTTTCATTATAGTTGTGGGTTTTCCCCTATTTCTTCTTGAGTTTTATGCTTATTATATTCTAGTTAGCTAGTTCAGCAAATACTAAGTATGTATACGTTAATCTTAATTTGTGTTATTTGTCATTGGTAGCCTCTTTGTTGCATATGATGATCCTGTTTGAGGTTCTTTTATAATTCTGTATTTATCTATTTTGTCTCTTCACATCATTTTATCTTTAGTATAATTTTCAGGTAACTTGCTACCAACATGTAAGTTTTTACTCTTTTCGTGGGGCATCAACTCTGGGCCTGGGTGCTGTCCCTCAGCTCTTCAGCTCAAGGCTAGCGCTCTACCACTTGAGCCACAGTGCCACTTTCCAGCTTTTTTCTTTTTTGCTTATGTGGTGCTGAGGAATCAAACCCAGGGCCTCAGGCATGCAAGGCAAGCAGTCTATCAATGAGCCACCTTCCCAGCCCTCTTTTTTTTTTTTTAAATGAACTGGGGATTGAACTCTTGGACTTAGCACTTGCCAGACAAACACTCTATCACTGAGTTACACCTCAGTCCTTTGCTTTTGAATTTGTTTTTCTGGTAGAGCCTTCAGCCTTGTGCTCAGGCTAACATCCCTTCTACTTCCATTTTCTGAGTAGCTAGGATTAAGGGCCACCCTTACTCTTTTAGTTTATAAGTCCAAGGTGAGAATTTATTTTCTTTCTTTCTTTTTTTTTTTTGTTTTTTTTTTTTTGTTTTGTTTTTGTTGGTTGTGGGGTTTGAAGTCTTGGGCCTGGGCGCTGTCCCTCAGCTCTTCAGCTCAGAGCTAGTGTGCTCTACCACTTGAGCCACAGCACCACTGCCCCAAGGTGAGAATTTATGTTTGAATGAAATTAACATATTTGTTTTTTAAATCACATTGACTATTCTGCTTAGTCATTTTCCTATCTGTTTTATTCTTGTGGTTTCTTTGATAATTTTGTTTTATTGTTCTGTGAAGATTCTTCCTGTTTCTTTTCTATTAATGATTACTTTCACTGTTTTTTTAATGCTTCTTTCTTTGCCTCTGATGATGATGATGCTTTAAACTGGTGCCTAGTTCCTTCACTGAACTAATTCTCCTACCATCATCACTTCTTTTCTCCCGTTCTCACACATTCTACTCTCTACCCTAGACTACCTTAGATCCCTTAGGCATGTTGCTGTTTTCTCCTCTCATGTTTATGCTGAAGCTTAAGCAGCTGTCTCCCCTTGAATCACAAAACAAACCCTGTCCTCAGCAATCTTCCCATTTGTGGGATGAATTCTAACATTCTTTATTTCTTCTATCTGCACACTTATGTACTACATTGGATGGCCTGCATCTGTCTGTCTACTTCTCTGTACAGTAAGACTTGAAAGCAAAGACCAGGTCTTCTTCTTGGTATCTCTAATGCTTAGCAGCATGTACATATTTGGCTTTAAGTAAGTCTCTAATGAATGAGAAAAATCTAAGCAACATGTTTTTGTTTAGAGTTAGACTCCAAATTTTTAGCATATCCCAGAGAAAAAGAAGTGACTTGGTGAAGGACATGAAGCTGAGCATCCAGTCTCTTGCCTAAAGATATCTAATCCAAAGATCTACTCCCCCCTTTTTCCGTGTCCCATGTTCATTCAGTACATGAAGAGCACAAAAGGGGTTGGAATATGGTTGTGATGCTGACCTTCAAGGCTTATGATGGCCTGGACAGAGGCACTTCTGATTCTGGGCTCTTGGCTCTGTGCAGCCTGTGCCCATGCTGGGCTTCAGAGCTGAGGGTAGCACAGGGTATATGCTTGGGTTTAGTCCCCTTTGGACACTTGACTTCTCACCACTTTTCCTCATCCTCCTTGGCTTTGTGGAGCTAGGCTTTGGGTATCTGTCCACTTCCATGACTTCTCTTCTCCAGGCCCAGAGAAGGCCTTTATGCACACTTGTCTCATCTCAGCTTTTGTTTCTAGGACTGGACACCAGGTCTTCCTGCCCTCCCTGCCCAGGTCGTTCCCCTGGGTCACTCTGCATTTGTGGTGATTTGTATTGTCAGTTGACTCGCATTAATATGGTCAATCTCTGGTTTTTACAGTGTCTGGATTTTTATTTCTGCCTGGAAAAATCAATAAGGAGGGGATAGTTTTTATTTGTTTTGTTTTTCTCTCTGTCAATGAACAGATGAAGACATCTTGGAAAAGAACAAAATACTGCTGAGGTGATTTTTTAAAAAGTGAAACTCATGCTGTGCAAAATGCAGCAGGTAACCGTTTGAGTGTATAGGACCCACACACAAAAGAAAGAAAAGGAGAGACGTGGAGGGAGAGGAGGGGAAGGAAGGATCTCTCATTTGATCACCTTAGTGTTTTATAAAAAACAAAACACAGGACAGATATGACAAGGCAGAAGGTACAGGCACTCTTGGGAAATTTAGAATTTCATGCTGAAAGGAAAGAGAACTAGCTCCTGCTCTGGAAGACACTGCCCATCCCAGGGCCAGGCAGCTTGGCCTCACCATTTCCATTTGGTAGTCAAGAATTAGGAACCAGAATGAGGCTTTGGCTGGTCTTTGGTGAACATCAAAAGAGCTAAGATGTGAGCATGAGCCAGGTGCTATTTCTGTAGTCAGGTGGTTGAAAAAACAGTAAAATTCAGAGGATTCACAATTTATTGTATAATTTAGCCAAGCGATTAGATTCAGAAGATCCAGTCTACAGAATAATACTTACTCATACTTACCAAGTGTGGTCATTGTGGAATCTGGTAGGAAATCAGGTGACACTGTAACACTGCCTTCTTTCCCTGGATGGAGATAGCTTTGCCTTTTTGTGTTCTTGTTACAGGTATCTCTCTGATGAGATGGTTCTACAAATAGAAGATTCCAAAAGGTCAAAGATTTTAGTCTATACTCCAACTCTTCTGACTCTTGCCACTACCAGGCATTTTTTAAAAAGCATGGCCTTGGTATCAGCATAGTCTGAATTCTTTAAGAAACAGCAAGATGGGTGGAAGACTGAAGAAATACATTGTCAGTTTCCCTAAAAAACGTTGACACTAAGCTTATTACTTCTGTTGTAAATCCCTGTTCGAGCTGGAAAGAGAAGAGACCATCGTGATCCAATGGGATTTGTACAAATGCAACCTGGGTAGTGTAGCAGAAATACAGCAAACCCATCTTAGTTATTAACTGTAAAGGGAGGGAGGAGGAGAGAAACAGAAATACTAGACAGATATATCCATTCTGGGAGCCATAGAATTCCCTCACTCAGGATTTTTTTTCTTTCTTTCTTTCTTTTTTTTTGGGGGGGGGGTGGTAAGGGTTTCCTTAATCTAAAGAAAGCATCTCTGACAAGAAAACAAATAAAATAGTTTTAGCAGACCTTCTGTGAGATAAGTTTTCACAGTTGCAATTCTGGACTGAGCTTATGGCAATGAGGATTGGTAGATGGGCTGGGTGGGGGACCTTGATTTTTTTATTCCTTTGTTTTTGCTTTGTTTTATCTTGTTCTACATTGGTTTTATTCCTAATGAACATCTGAAGGCTCAGACTCTTGCATTTTTATTCTTGTAGTCCTTTACAGTTTTTTTTTTTTTTTTTTGGGTCCAGTCGTGGGGCCTGAACTCTGGGCTTGGCCGCTGTCCCTCAGCTCTTCAGCTCAAGGCTAGCACTCTACCACTTGAGCCACAGTGCCACTTCCAGCTTTTTACTTATGTGGTGCTGAGGAATCAAACCCAGGACCTCAAGCATGCAAGGCAAGTGCTCTACCACTGAGCCACCTTCCCAGCCCTCCTTTACAGTTTTTTAAGAGCTCAAGTCTTCTAACCTCTGGTCTCCCCAGGACTCAAGTGCAAAACAGTAGTGTGGATTGTTCAGATGTTAGCTGTGCTTCCTGATGGGGCTGTGTGCAGTTGGCATTCCAGGCTGTGCACACACATCTTGCTTGTTGTTTGTCCAACAGAAATGTTTCCTTCCCCCCAAGCTGGATATTACTGTTCTCCCTTAGATGGATAATAGTAGTTTGCACCTGTTCTCTAGAAACTAGAAAAACGCTTCAAAGGCACAAAGTAATCCTTCCAACAGCCCTCCAGGCTGATGTTAACATTTCATAAATGGGATAGGGCTGTGGTGGAAAAGGCAGATCAACTGAATCAAGATTACCTGGCAGGAAGGGGTATAGGGCCATCTGAGCTCTTCCATAGATTTGGTAACTATTCATCACTCCAGTGTAGTTGTTATATTTATTTAAGGTTAGATTTAAGTTGTTAAATTTATTTATTCAGGGATTTTGGCAATATTTGTAGACCCATCATACCCTTACACCAGCATGACAGTATCTTACCCAAATATTTCTCTGACTGCTTATTTGTCTCTACTTCACTGTCTGTTGGCAACCATTGACTTGTTTTCTATCTATATTGGTTTCCATTTTCTTGAATTTTGTAAGTGGAATCATATAGTACTGTTCAGTTTCACTCACTGTAATTATTTCAGAATTTGCCCGTCATCTGTCAATTGTTCGTTTCTTTTTTACTTTTGAGTAGCTTTCCCTTGTGTAAATAGATCACAGTTGTTCATTCGGTTGATGGGCATTTTCTTGCTCATATCAGTAAAAACTGTAATGTTCATTCAGGAACATTGGTCTTGTGTAAACAGGGCTGGAAGGTTGGATTATTTATGCTAGATGAATAGTTGGCTTTTTAAGGTGCTCCCAAAATATTTACAAATTGGTTGTACCATTTTAAAATTCTACAGCAGTATATGAGGAGCTGCTCAGCAAGTATTCTAATACTTGGTTTCATTTTAACACATTAGCTGTATTATTAGGTACATAATATCTTGTAATAATTGGAATTACATTTTGCTTGTGACTAATGGCTAGGTGGGTTTGTGTATATTTATTGGCCATCCACATATCTTTTAGTAGCATCTGCTGAAATCTTCTGTCCACTTTGGTGACAGGGAGGGAAGGTAGAATTGTAAGAATCTTTATATATCATAGATATACACTCTTGTCACATACAGATTTTTCAAATATTTTTCACAATCCATGGCTTGCCTTTTCATTTTCACATTGAACTTTTGAAAAGTTTTAAATCTTTTTGGATAATTTTACTTTTTCTAATAGTCTTTCTGTATTTGAGTAAATTGAATAGTTTACATCTTTCAAGGAATTTATTCAGCTGTCTGTTGCCAAACATAGTGACAAAAAGTTGTTCAAGAGGTTGGAGGGTGTGGCGAAGCAGGAGAGTTGCCTGCTCAACAATTGTGAGCTTTTTACTTCAAAACCCTATACCAGTGCCACCCCCAAAAGAAATTAAAAAGTTATTCATGAATATTCCCTTTATTTTCCTTTTAATATCTGTCTAATCGGTAATGATACACTCTATCATTTCTAATGTTGATAATTTGTGTCTTTCTCTTTTTATTTGTGATCAGTGTGGCCAGAGGTTTATCACTTTTTTATTGGCAGTTTTTCATTGATTTTTATCTCTGCTTTTGTTTTCCATTTCAGTAATTTTTGTTTTGGGCTTTATTATTACATTTCTTTTGATTACTCATGTTTTTTACAGTGCTGGAGATGGAGCCCAATTCTGCTTGAATGCTAGGCAGGTACTGTACTATAGCAGTAAACTACACCCTCATACCTACTTAGGATTTAATTAATTATTCTTTTCCTGATTTCTCTGGAACTTAAGATTATTACACTGAGAATTTTCCTATTTGATGTTTATTGCTATAAAATTTCCTCTAGTTGCTACTTTCCCTGTATCACATGCAATTTGATATGATGTATTTTCTTTTTTTTTTTTTTTTTGGTTGGTTGGGGCTTCAACTCTGGGGTTGGGCGCTGTCCCTCAGCTCTTGAGCTCAAGGCTAGTGCTCTACCACTTGAGCCACAGCACCACTTCTGGTTTTCTGAGTGGTTTATTGGAGATAAGAGTCTCACAGACTTTCCTGCCTGGGCTGGCTTTGAACCAGGATCCTCAGATCTCAGCCTCCTGAGTAGCTAGGATTACAGGCACGAGCCACCAGCACCCAGTGATATGATGTATTTTCATTTTTATTTTGTCCAAAATATTTTCAATTTTGATTTCATCATTCTTAAGTTATTTAGCATATCCTTTAGGTTTCAAGTATTTGGTCATCTTCCAAGTATCTTTTTGTTATTCATTTTTACTTTAGTAGCATTGTGATCAAAGAATATATTTTGTCTGATTTGAGCTCAGTTTTTAGGAACAATTATTTTTTTGTCTTAGAATACAGTCATGCTTTTAAAGACTCCTTCTGTTGTTAAGTAATGTTGTATAAATGCTGGTCATGATGGTAAGTCTTCTATGTTCTTATGACTTTCTCATTTCTTATCCTACCAGTTATTGAAAGAGGATGTTTTGAAACCCCTGGCTTTAATGGTAGATATGTCTTTCTCATCTATCAGCTTTTGCTTCATATATCTTGAAATTATTTCAGGTGCTTAAACATTTTGGCTTAGATGTTCTCTTTTGTCTTTACAAAATGATTTCTTTATCTTTGATACTACTCTTTGATTTGAAATCTGTTTTTTTCATATTAATATAACCACCATAACTTTCTCTTAATTAAGGTTACCATAATGTAACTATTACCATGTGTTCTGGGATAAATTGTCTGCTTTCCTCTTCCCCCTGTGCTGAATTCATGTGTTAAAGCCCTAACAGCCTCACCCCCTCCCCCATTTGGAGACTGGGCCTTTAAGGAGGTGATTTAGTTTACCAAAAGGCTATAGGGGTGGGGTCCTAATCCTTTAGGAATAGTGTCCTAAAGGAAGATAAGGTTAGATTAGTAGTGCGTGCTCACATCTGAAGAGCAGATGTAAACTTCCCTTCTTTCTTGTGTGCTGCTTCTGTTACAGGTTTTGCTTGGCATATGTGATTAGATAGTGTTTTCTTTTTGTTTAAATGATCAGTTGTCTATTGAAGAGCTTTTTAAAGTTTTGGGTTTTGTTTTTGTTTTTCATAGCAACTTGGAAGGGTAGAGATTGGGAGGTTTTAATTCAGGGGCAGTCTCAGAGGAAATAATTCTCAAGGCTCCATCTTGACCAAGGGCTGGGCATGGTGGCATGTACCTGTCACTACAGCAACATGGAGAAAGTATAAATAGGAGGATCATAGTCCAGGCTGACATCACCCTAAATTTTATCTCACTGAGGAAATAGCTAAAGTGGTAGAGTGTTAGTTTGGCAAGCACAAGGCTGAGCTTTTTGAAAATAAGCATTTATGGAGGTGTGTGTCTGTGTGTATCTGTGTGTGTCTGTGTGTGTTTGTGTGTGTGTTTACCTGAGCAGATTTCTACTTGGCATACATTTCCTTCTGCCCAAGTGACTTCCTGCAGGATCTTTGTGTGGTACTAGTATATGTTCCTGCTGACTTCTGCTTGTGTATATTTGAAAAATTATTTGTCTTCCTCTTTGGAATATATTTTTACCAGATGTAACATTCTAGGCTGATAGATACATTTTCTTTCAACATTCTGTTTGTATTGCCTCCTTGGTTTTGTAAAAGGTTTACCATTATTCATAAATGTGCTCCTTTGATGTAATTTTTCCTCTTGTTTTGCTGTTTTATGATTTTATTATTAGTTTTGAATAGCTTGGTTTTTATCTATGTTGGTATCATTTTCTTCATGTCTCTTGCATTTGAGCTTCTTGAGTGTCTGATTTTGTCATTTGTGTTAAAGAAGGAAAATTTTCAGACATGATAAACATTTAAACTGTTCTTCCCCCTTCTGACTTTCAGGGCCTATAGTTATAAGTATATGATAAAATTATATTTATAATTGTACATAATTATAAATTATATATTATAAAAATAATTACATGTACATTAGGTTATTTGCAATTGTCCAAAGAGCTATCTGATAATCTTGTTCAGTTTTTTCTTCTGTGTTTCATTTTGGATAGTTTCTGTTCTGTCTTCAAGCTTGCTCTTTTTCCTCTACCCCGTGCAATATGAAGTTCATCTCCTCCCCTGTGTCTTTCACCTAACATGTGTTTGCCTCTAATTGTTCAGTTTTGTCTTTTAAAAATATCTTCATCAGACTGGTCAACATGCTGAAGCATTTCTCAGCCTTCATTTTACATATCAAGTATATCTGCAATTACAATAACTTCTAATGTTCTCATCTTTAATTTTGATTTTTGCTGATTATTTTTCTCTTCTTTATGGAGTCATATTTTTCTGCTTCTTTGAGGACCTGGCAATATTTTATAAAATACAAATATTGTGGATTTTACCTTGTTTAGCTGGATTTTTGTGTGTGTGTGCTTTCCCTTAGCTTTTGATTTAATTTGTTTACTTTGTGGTGCTAGGAATTGAACTCAGAGCTAATGCATGCTAGGCAGGTGTTCAAACACCAAGTTATCCCAGCCC
Organism: Dipodomys ordii; assembly: GCF_000151885.1. Classification (NCBI taxonomy): domain Eukaryota; kingdom Metazoa; phylum Chordata; class Mammalia; order Rodentia; family Heteromyidae; genus Dipodomys; species Dipodomys ordii. The sequence continues at coordinate 17,826,993 of NW_012267229.1, forward strand.
CATACAAATATTCTTGATCTCTATTCTAGGATGTTAAGGTACCTGGAAATAGTTTGATCATTCTGAGGCTTTTTTTTGGGGGGGGGGGTACAGGGTTTGAAATCAGGGCCTTATACTTACTAAGCAGGCTTAGTCAAACTCAGCCCTTCATACTTTATCAATTTTTCCCAGTAGGGTCTTGCTTTTTGCTCATATAATTCTCCTATTTATGCTTTATATGCAAGTGCCTCACTTTTTATTGGCTTTTGAGAAGGGGGTGTCTTACAAACTCCAAACTCCCAGGCAGGTCTAGAACAATAGTCCTCCTGATCTTTAGCCTCCTGGGTAACTGGATTACAGGTGTGAACCACCATACCTGGCTTAGTTTTGTTTTTTATAGGGTCTCATATTTTTATCTGAACCTGCCTCTGATTTCAAGCCTCCCAAGTATATTTCTGCCTCCCAAGTATAAATAGGATTACAGGTTTACCTTGCCCTGATGCTTACTTTCAACTCTGTTAGGCATCTGTAGACTTATCCCTTGGTCTGTGACTAGTTTTGCCTCATTTCTAATGCAGTGCACTGTGAATTAACAAGGCTCTAGTACTATAACTGGTAGGAGTGCAAACTGTCTCTGGTGCCCTGAGCTCTGGTGCCCTACTTCTTTCAGGGAGTTCCTTTCTGCTGCACTAGTTGGTGTTCTCATACACATGCTAATAGTCCTGAGGGCCTCCTTGGAGGGGCCTCTGCTCAGTTCTGTGTCACTCTGCTCTGTGTTGTCAACTCTTGCCAAATTGGTTACCCCAGGCTCCCTGTTCTTCCTCTTCCCTGATCTGAAGCCTAGTCAGCAGTCGGGCTCATTGCACGTCTTGCCCTCTCTCAGAGTTCACTGCTCTTTGCTGCCTGCTGTCAGAGTCTGAAAAGCATTCTTTTCTATATTTTGTCCACTTCTTTCCATATTTGTTTCAGGAGAGAAGGGGAAAATACAAACCTATTCCTTGATATTCCATTTTAACATAGTGGGAACAACATTTTCTTATTCTTCATTGCTGGTAGATAGTAATGCAGTTAACTTTCAAATAATGTTCCTATACCAAACAACTTTGCTGTGTCAGTTATCAGTCAGGTATAGTAGGGACAACCCCTAAATCTCAAGGACTTTCAATGACATGTTTTGTTTGTTTGTTTGTTTCCAAGCAGGTAGAAAACTCGTTTATTAACAGAGAGCAGCCCTTTTTAAAGCCAAAAAGAGCAGGTAGCATGGCAGGGGAGGAAGAGGAACCAATCACTGTCAAGGTCACACCCTATCATGCACCTAAGGTTTCACAGGCTAGTTACGCACTGATCGTAAGGCAAATTGGGCTCTGCCCATTCTGCTCTCTCTCAGCGCCATCTTTGCTGCCCATGACATGGTGTTTTTGTTTTTTGTTTTTTTCACTACCACTCAATCCATCACTGGCTATTGGAAGCTCTACTCTATACCTTATTTATTTTAGGTCTTAGGCTTAAGGAGCAGGGCTCTCTTGTAGTAAGAGGAATAGCTGCAAGACACAACAAATCTCTCAATTTTTCCTCTGAAATGCATATGTATGCTCACATTTAATTGGCTGTAGAAGGTCATATGTCTAATCCTGAGATCTGATTGGCAATGATGTGTTGGCTCATTCAGGCTCTTGAGCACTGATGGTCTACTTCTCTTCCCAATAGCACATTTAGGGAAATTAGCTCTGATCATTGCTATGGTTTGGATGAGTATCCCCTAAAGGTCCATATGTTGAAGATTTGGTTGCTCAGGTTGGTGCTGTTTTGGAAGTGGAGCCTAATGGAAAGCTCTCCATGCCTTTGTGAGGCCTTCACCTCACCTCTTGTTACCAGGATATGAGCAGTTTTGCTCTGCCACACATTTTAGTATTGTCATCCCCAACAGTGGCTGGAAGCAGTAGGACCACTCAGTCATGGGCTAGTGCCTCTAAAACCAAGAACTAAGTAAATCTTTTCCCTTCAACGTTCATTATAGTATCAGAAAACTAGCTAATATAGTCATTTCCACTGTTTAATTCATAGAAATCCTGGATTCTGTAAAGCAGTCTTATAATTTGGAAACTGGAAAGGAAATAAACTATATGTGTTTTTACATTTTTTAATTTGAGTAATTGTACAAGGGGTTTCTAATTTAGAATGTCAGTTTATGACTACAATACAATACATCTTGATCAATGTCACCCCTTTAATAATTCTCCCCCATCTCTCCCAACTTCACCCATCCCTTCAACTTTCCTAGCTCCATTTTCACATATATATTGAATGTTTTGACTGCATATTTTGTAGCAAACAAAAATGACCTCATATGGCATTATCAAAATTCCTTGCCAGGACTAGTTTTTATCTGTAGGGTTTTTTTTCAAGAATGCCTATCTTTTCATTTTTAATTTCTCATTCCTAAGGAGGGGAAAGGACTTTGTCTTTTACTTGTCCTTCAAGTAAGTTTCTCTAGGATTCCATGCCTATTTCCTGATTTTTTTTAATCCTTTCAGAGTAGTCTCTTTTACACAGTAGATTCAGTTATAACACATAGATTAAGTGACTCTCCTAAATTTTCCCCCTTTGCTAACCTCTTTCTTGGACTTTAGACCCATTAAGTCCCAGCTAAATATCACTGTCATGTCCCAAAATCATCTCAGGTTCAACTAAAACTCATCCCAGCTATCCCTAGTATACATTAGTAGATTACTTTGCTTTCTCTCTACATCTAATGTGTCCCTCTGTCTTCTGCTACCAGACATATTGTTGGCAAACATTAGGAGGATTCTCTTCACAGATAAAATCAGCTAGCTTCAGATTGTGTTGCCGCTGTTTCTTAAATGTTCCTGCTGACTCCTGACCTTGTGTGTGCTGCTGTTCCTTTCTGATTCCTCTTTACTTGTATGAGAAAGATACCCACTAAAGCTCAGTTCAGATCTTTTTGCCCTCCTATGAGAGGCCTCTTCGAGTCTTCAGTTGAGCCTCCTTTTTGTGCCCACATTGCACTTGGTATATACCTCCACTGTATGTCCCACATTGCCCATGGACTGCATATCTGCGTCCTGTGAACCAAGCCCCTCAGAAGCCATGAGCATCCTAGTCTCTGCATCCTTGACTTAATATCTGGCACCTGTTAGGTTCCTCATAAATATTTGATAAAAGACCAAATGAGAAAAGAAAATCATACTCAAAATATGTTCATCGCAAACATGATCATGTGTGATAAAGAAGAATAAGCTAATTAAAACTACAACAGGAAATTTTTTTCTTTACATCTGCAGGCTCGCTTGAGCAGACAGAAAGCAGACCACCCCCACTTCTTCCTACAGGCACCCAGTATTATGGAAACTGGCATTCATATCGGTCCTGGCATGATCGACAACCCGATGAACCCAGACAAGACTAAGATAAACTACTTGTCCTCCAGTAGAATAAATATTTCAAATAAAGTCAACCCCAGAAAGTCAGGCCAAACAGTTATTGATCGCTAAAAGCCTGAACTTAAGCCCAATGAATATTCCAAAGTTCACCTCCATGCAGCTTGCCTAAATGGTGATCAATATGCAATTACTGCCCCATTTAAATGTGCCTCACACTGCCTACCTGAAGAGGGTTTTACTTTTAAAATCTTTTGTTTCTTGAATTTGCTTACGCAGGAAAAAGAGAGAAACTTGGCCGAGCCAGAGTCCTTTGCCTTTAGTATTTCAATGGTCTCAATGTATGCTGAAGGGTAAACAGAGGTGCCCTGTGCTGTGACTGTCATTCATTTCAAGATTTCTTTTCCTAAATGGCTAAACAACGGGGATATTGTAACTTGGTTTCCTAATTTCTGCTTGTATGATTATCTGCCCGGGTCAAGACTTTGTGAATTCCAGCTTGTAAAGTAAGATGCTAGCATCCAACTGTAGTGAGAAAAAAAACACATTACTTTTCTAGCTTCCTATCTTGAGACAAAAAGTCCTTTCCTGCTAGATTTGGAACCTGGTTAACCCTGCTCCTGATAGTTAAGATTTTCTACTCTCAAATATTCCTTTTTCATAAGGCTGCCACAGTCTAAATCTTTTGTCCTTTCTCGTTCCTACTGTCGCCATAGTCTCCTTACTGTCCTCCTTGCCCCCAAGCTCTGCCACTACAGTCCCTTCATCTTACTGCTGCCAGGCTAGACCTTCTAAAATATACCTAATTTGACACACCTCCTCAGCTGCTGTCAGGTGGAGCTCAGGTTATCAGGCATCACATCTAGACCTGATGTGATGATATTCTTGCCCTCTGTCATCCATCTCCCACTACTGGCCATTCATCACCCCCTCTACTTCCCCGATTGGCCTTATACCTTTGTGCATGCTGTGTATCTGCCATTGCCACCAGGGTCAGTCCTCTTCCTTCTCTGCAGACACTTATCCTTCAGACTCAATACTTTGTCAAGATTGCCATCTGACACCTTTATCTTCCTCTCCTAAATAAAGTCCTATCTCCACATTTTACTTTTGTGGGCTTAATTTCCATGGCTGCAGTATTTTAAAAATATTTTTGACTTGCCTGTTCTTATATTGTTTCAAGACATGGACCCTATACTTCCTGGCAGCTAGTATACTTACTACGTTAGCAGAAGCCACGCTGGGTAGTTGGACTACAAGTCATCATCAGTGAGTATTGCAGGCTGTTGTTATGGATACATGGCAAGAGAATAAAGGTAGAGGTATTCCTAACACTCCTGTTGTCTTCCTCGTCCCTTACTACCAAGTGTTAGATCACAAGAGAGGTAGCCACTAATTATTCCTGCTTGTTTCGTATTAATTTGGTCTCTCCAAATAGATTTAAATATTTTTGGAGCAGAAGCTAAATCTTACTTTTCATGTTCTCTTGTATCTGCTGACTAAGTGCTCGGTAAACATTGTACATTGGCTTGGTTGGTTGACTTACCATCTGTACCACATTAAGAAATGACTGACTTGCTCCTCTCTACCTCATAGATTGTTAAAGAAAATAACGTAGATTATAGAAGAATATATGAGAGTTCTTAGTACCCAGTAGTAATAAAGATAACCCAACTAACTATTCAACAACAAACAAAGCATTCAAATGGACATTTTTCTAAAGAAGATATATAAATAGCTGATAAGCACATGGAAAGGTATTTGACCTCATTAATGATCAGAAAAATACAATTCAAAGTCACTGTGAGATACATTTTACACCCACTCAAATAATGAGAACCAAAAACTCAGAACAGTGCTGCCAGCGTGGGAAGATCAGTGCCTTTCCACACTGCTGATGGGAATGTAAAGTGCTGCAGCCGTTTTGGAAAACAGGCTGGTCATTAAGCATAGTTATTAAGCATGTCCACTCCTAAGTAGATGTACTACGTGAGAGTTTATAGCAAAGAAGGTAAAAGTGCCAGATGCTGATAGCTTAAACCTATAATCCTAGCTATTCAGTAGGCTGAGATCCAAGGATCACTGTTCAAAGCCATCCTGGAAGGAAATTCCACAAAATTCTTACATCCAATAAAAAAAAACTCCCCAAAAGAGTCAAAATGGAGCTCTGTCTCAAGTGGTAGAGTGCTGGCCTTGAGCAAAAGAAGTTCAGGTAGTGCTCAGGACCTGAATTCAAGTCCTAGGACTGGCATGGAAAAAAAAAAAAAAGATAGGGCTGGGAAGGTGGTTAGTGGTAGAGTGCTTGCCTAGCATGCATGAAGCCCTGGATTTGCTTCCTTAGTACCACATTAACAGAAAAAGCTGGAAGTGGCACTGTGTCTCAAGTGACTGAGCAAAGGAAGCACAAGGACAGTGCCCAGGACCTGAGTTCAAGCCCCAAGACTGGCAGGAAAAAAAAAAAAGTAGAAGCAACTCAAAGATTCCATCAACAGTGGTTATTATAAATGAATGTGGCAGATCTACACAATGAAATGATCAGCTATCAGAAGGAATAAAATATACTGATATTATTGTATTAACATGATAACATGAATCAAGCTTGAAAATATTGAGCCAGGTGAAAGAGGGCTGTCATAAAGACCATAGTCACAGCACAGATAGAGAGATGGTGAATGTAGACTTTGTCATTCATTCATGATTATTCTCAGAATAATGAAAATTTTCTACCAATGGCTGTGGTAGTAGTGGCTACATATATCTGTGAATATGCTAAAAATCCATGTGTTGTACATTTTAAATGGGTGAATTAAATGGCTTGTGAATTATATACCAATAAAGCAGCTAAAAAGAAAGAAAAAGTAATAATAAATGGTCTATAATTCCTTTAACCTCTGGGGGAGAATATCTTAGCATTTTAGTCCATTTCTTTCTAGTCTTTTTTTTTTTTTGCTGATTGTGGGGCTTAAACTCTGGGCTTGGGCGCTGTTCCTCAGATCTAAAGCTCAGGGCGAGTGCTCTACCGCTTGAGCCACAGTACCACTTCCGGTTTTCTAGTGGTTTATTGGACTTTCCTGCCCATGCTGGCTGTGCACAGTGATCCTCAGATCTCAGCCTCCTGAGTATCTAGGATTACAGGTATGAGCCACCAGCACCCGGCTCTAGTCTCTCCCTTCCCCCTTCCCCCCTCCCTACCCCCCAGTCCTGGGGCTTGAATTTATTTAAGGCCTGGGTGCTTTGTCTGAGATTTTTTTGCTCAAGGCTAGTGCTGTACCACTTGAGCCATTGCTCCACTTCTAATTTTTTGCTGGTTAATTGGAGATCACAGTATCACAGACTTTCCTGCCTAGGCTGGCTTCAACTCTTCAGATCTCAACCTCCTGAGTAGCCCGAATTGTAGGTATGAGCCAATGGCACCCGGCATCTTTTTGATCTTTAATGCATTTTCTTTAAAAATTGTCATAATACTTCATATGGCACTTTAAATTTTCCTGTTGTGTTTATCACTGTAACCACAAGAACTCATTCATTTTATTATAGACTCTTCCTAGTTGTTAACAAGTATGTATTTAAGTTGTTTTATTTACTTTCTGTTTACTGGGTACTGAAGTAAATACAATTCATTTTTAAATACTAGGACTTCCTTATGAAATGGGGTTTGTGAATGTGAAACCTATTTCATTTACAGGGAAAAGAAAATCTCACGGAGCAGTGCCTTGAAAGTGCTGGACCATGCCATGATTGGGCCTGAGGGCACAGACAATTGTCATAAATTTGTGGACATTCTTGGCTTACGAACCATCTTTCCCCTCTTTATGAAATCTCCCAGGAAGATCAAGAAAGTGGGAACCACTGAGAAAGAACATGAAGGTAAGGTTCCCCAGAGAAGTCAGCCTTATTTTGATACATTAAGAGAAGTGGGGAAATGAGAAATATTGAACTTTTCCTGAATGTACATTTGGGAGTTAGTTCCTGAGAGGAAGAACACTTGCTTGTGCTTTTCTGTCTAATGATTTTCTGTGCATGGCGAAGCAACCCAGAGACCCCAGGTCACTGATGGCCTTTCTTCGTGCTCAGTTCTTGCTTGTTCAAATCCTGGTGGCTTCATTTCATATGGCCTCTTAATAGGTCTGTGTGTGAGGGTTTTGTTTCCTTCACTGTAATTTGTAGCTTGATGTCTCTCTGATGGAAGACCCTTTTGAAAAGAGTAATGAGGTGGCAGCACACGTCACCTTCAGAGTGGTACTTTCATGTATTTCTGTATTAAAGTATGATTCAGCCAACATCAGGAATTGCTGGAATAAACTATTTACAGCCTAGGTTCCCCTTTTTATGTTTCTCCTCCCTGATGGTGCACACTCCCAGCAAAATGCTGCCATGAATTGCGACGCCGTAACCAGAGTAGTTACTGCTAGCCCAATCTCCTCCTGCTATTGTCTAGTGGCCTGCTACATCCCTCCTTCCAATAAATAGCCGCAGTGCATTCTGGAAGGCCTGGGATTTATGAGCATTGACAGCTCCACTGGAGGCTAGCAGACGCTGGCACCAGGGAATTTACATGGTTGGATGGCTATTTTAAAGTGCAGATAGGGTAGAGAAGGGTGAAGGGGGAGGGGTGGGTAAGAGAGGAAGACCTGAACTATGCTGCAATCTCCTCTGGTTGTCTTGTAGAAGTTACAATTGTTCCCTGAGCTGGTTTTTGGTTTTTTTTTTTTTTCACCACTGATTGTTAGAACTGGCACAGGGACTTTGGCTGCATCTTTTGCATCCTCTGCCCACCCCTCTCGCCTCCCAGATAAGAGTTTGAACACTTCTTATGTTTCCTCAAACTGACCTGGATTCATTTCTCCCAACTTAAAGGGAGGAATTATGATATGGCCTGTTAGGACATCACCTCCAGTGATGATGTCCTTCAGTGATCAGATCACTTCCTAGAAATAGCAGAGAAGCTGGCAGCCAAACCCTGTGGGGTAGAGATGTGAGATCAAGTAGAGACTTTAATCCAACTCCAAGCAAATAGGAAACATACACTAACTGAAAGCACACTAACCCCACTGCTGGCCCTGCTACTTTCCCCACTCAGCAAAATGAGTTACTATTCACTGTAGCCTACTACATCCCTGGCCCTACTGCACCATTGCTCTCTCATTTAGAGCTCACAACCAATGGAGTAGGTAGTGGTCCTCATTTTTGCAGATTAGGAAATTAGCTGAGAAAGGATCCAAACTGTGGTTCTCCAACTAACCAGCTATGTCACTTTAGATACTTCGCTTAACTCCCCTGTCCTGCATTTTCCTTCATGGTTTGTAAAGTTGAGGGACATGACAGCAAACCAGAAGCTCTGATGTCTGAGCCTTCAGCTTCTGAGGCACGGCCCTTAGTCATCCAGGCAGCTCCAGAGCCAGGAGGCTCATCAGGGATTGCACTGTGGCCGAGCTGCTCATTTCCACTGAGAGACTTGGCACCATGTTTTGAAGCAGCTCTTGCTCAGTGTGCATGGATTTTTTTAAATTTTATTTTATTGTAAAGATGCTGTACAGAGGGGTTGTGTGCATGGATTTGAGAAGAGGAAGAAGTGACAGATTCAGTGAGCAGCTGTTTTCCTTCTGAAAAATGTGCCCGGTGGCGTGCTGGTAACAGTACATTTGCTTTAGAGTGCCCACATTAGGAATTTGATAACACTATATTAGTGGGGGCAGTGGCTTGGTAAGACAGCTCCTAAAAGGCATGTTTGCACTATAATGGCTGGTGAGGATGAGCAGTGCATCCTGAACACACCAGTACCCCAGGCAGAAAGGAACCCCAAGGAGAGAGTGCCACCCTGCGCCTCCTTCCATCTGGCTAGCTGCTGCACTTCAGACCAACCCTGAGCTGCAGCTTCAATGGGTAGGATAAAAATGGGGACAGAGCAGAAATTTCTTTGTTCGGTCTTATCTTCCAGGTAAGGCCTGAGCTCTCAGTTGCTCTTGGTGATGTCCCTTTTGACTTAAGTGCATCAGTTAATGTTTATTGGCCCTTATGAATATTTGCAACTGTGCCCAGCCCATTTCTGCTCCCAGTCTCTTTCACTCTCTCTCTCTCTCCTCTAGCTGTAGTGACTTTCTCTTACCTATCTGCCTCATTGTCTTTTTGTCATCCTTCTTTCTCAGGGAAGCCTGTCATATACCCCTGCACTAGGAGTCCCTACTGAGTGGATTTTGCCTCATTACTCAGAGACTGTAGAGCCAGTGATCTTGTCACCTCTGCATCCCACTGCCCAGTGTAGTGCTTGCCGTGGAGTAGGTGCACAGTAGATGTGTATTGCCTCATGTGAACAACCACCTCCCTGAGTGACTGTTCATTGAGGACAAATATGGACAAAACTGGAATTGCTGGCAATTTAGTTTTTTGTGTGTGTGAGTCAGGTGGAGGACAAGAAATATTGTAATTGAAACCCATTGAGGTTTGCATAATAAAACCTTCAGAAATAGATCGGGGAGGCACTTAGCAAGGGGGATGGGTGGTTGGAAAGGATCGTCTGCCCTTGGGTGTAGTAGCATGACTGTCTGCCTTTCTGGTTCTGCAAAGAACAGCACAGTGTGTATTGTCTCCTTGATATTAACTACTTCAGAAGAGGAGAGAAGAAGAAAAACGCTGGGATCTGGAAATGGCATCTGACCTTTACTTCCCAGTCTCTTTTTAAAGTTCTTATTAAAATAGGTCCAATTTTCCTTGTATTGCCTCATTAGGTAGGTGAGTTATTGAGTTTGTAGCAGTTCTAGTTAATTGCGCTGTTTTAACATGGTTCCCCTGGAGGCTGTTAAGAGCTTTGGGGAGGGTGAGCGGCTGAGCAGCGTGCAGGTTTGTGGCGAGCACGCTGGGTGCGTGCACACGTTTCTACCTTATCCACAGTGACAGCAGTTGATAACAGGTCAGCACTTGGAAGGATACTTTTCTGTCATCTGCACAGAATCTAAGTGATTCCAGCAGACTGCACATACAGGAAGCAGGCAGTTGTCTGTGCAGAGCTCCCACCAGGGTAAGGAGAGGCGAGTGGCACGGCTTCCCTGCAATCAGAGAAGGGAGATCAGTCAATGGAGGTAAGACAGAAGCACAGTTTCTATTATGAGTTCTACTGTATGGCACTAGAGTTCAAATTCAGGGCCTCATGCCCTGAATAGATAGAAATCTACTACTTGAGCCATACCTCCAGCACCAGAAAGTCTTATGGTGGGCTCTGATGATGACTTGCCATTTCATGGGGACAACTCTTATTAGGACTCCTGACATGTTCAGAATATAACAGAAACCGAGGCTGGTCCTGTGTAAGCCAGGAACAGAATGGAGTGTCTCTCGGGGACACTACTCTTCCCAGGGTTCCCTCTCAGACCCCTGTTATGTTCTGTCCCTCAAGACTTTCTGTTCACTGGCAATGTCACTCCATGTACTAACCTGTACAGTCTCATCTACTTCTTGCTGCTTTGACTATCTGCCGTTGGCTCCCAGACCTCATTCTTTTTTCCAGGCTCTAGTTGCCACAGCTGATAACCAGCAGGTAACACCCCCACATATATACACACTCAGCCTGTCAACCAGACCTGTGCCATCTTTGGCCTCAGCCACTTCTGTCCTTCCTGTCTGAGAGGTAGCGCCCCTCTCCCTACCCCCTACTAACAGAAACCAATACTTTGTACTTAACTCTTAAGGCTTTCCAACATGTAACTGATCTGAAATCCTGTGAATTCTCTCTTGCAAAAATCTCTTGACTCAACCTTTTCAACCACCAGGTTTCTGCCACAGTTGCTGGATTCCCCCACAGCCTTAGTAAGTTTTAAAGGTCCCACCCAGGGGAAAGGGACACTCTCAGTCCTCATCAGACTTACATACAGAAGAGGAAGCAGAAACATGGTTTGGGAAAAAAGCAATTTTACAGATTTCTACTGCAAAATTATATTAGCATTTACAAAGACATTCCTTTCATTATTAAAGAGAACAAGAGAACAGGAACACTTAGAGAGACAATTCTGGTGGAAGGAAAGGAGGAGGCTCCTACAGAGGGCCCTGGAATTCAGCCAGCTAGTCCATTTGTTTTTACTATAGCCAGCTTCTGCAGGATGCCTGTATGTATCCGAGCATACTGTGAGCCTCAGCACATTCATAACTGTGGGTCCAGTGGGGGTAAGCAGCTGATAGTACTGAGGCTCCTTCAGCATCTAATCACAGACCCCTCATTTCACAACACCATTACCGTTGGTGTTTGCTCTCTTGCCCCACCACACTGGCTTATTCTTCCCTGGACTGCTGGTGTTGTTGAAAGAGTTCTTGGTCAGACATTGGTTCTAATCCTGATTCAATGAAGAGTCTTCATGGTAGTGGGGGCTCTTGTCTTTTCACGGTGCGTGGAACAAATAGCAGAGTGACCTGGCAAAATTGTCATCAGGCCTCTCATCATGCTCAGTGCATGCTATGTGCTGAGTAAATAATGGAAGGATTAATAAATTACTTCACTCATCATGTACTGACTATGATGAGGGCTACAGAAGATCATTGCAGTATGCTATCTAACTAGTGTACGGGTCAACCATGAAGCTGCACAGTTTCTGTCCATGGTAGTGTTCAGTACTTTCCTGGTTCTTCATCTGTAAGGAAAGGATCAACACCTACCTTCTTGGGTTACTGTGCAAATTAATGAAATGATGACTACAAATCTGACCTAGTGGGGAAAAGCTTAGAGTTGTTATATTTATCATATACTATTAGTTAATACTGATTCTAGGCATCACAGTGTGATAAGTGTTACACTGGATGTTGTGGAAGCCCAGAAGAGGAATAGCCCAGTGATTCTAGAGATGCTTAAGAAAGGAGATGGCAAATTTGTATCTTTTTTTTAAAGGGTGAATAATAGTATTTGGTTATCATGACAGTAAGAAGAAGAGACAGAAACATGAACAAATTTAGCTAGTTGTTGTGTTATGAGTGATTAAGAACATGGGCTGTGGGCTAGGCACAGTGGTTCATGCCTGTAATCTAGCTTCTCAGAATGTAGAGATTCGAAGACCCCATCGCAACTAATATGCCAAACAGAGTTGTTCAAGATTATTATCCCAGCTATTTGGGAGACTATAGATAGGAGTACCTTGGTCCAAGCCCAGCTAGGGAAAAATTTAAGACTCTAACTGAGAACTAAGATTAAAAGGGTTAGGAGGCTAACTTAAATGCTAGAATGCTTGTCTGGTAAGCTGGAGACACTGAGCTCAAACCCCATTATTAAAAAGAAAGAAAGAATGTACTTGCCTTGAGCTGAAGAGTTCAGGGAGAGTGCCCAGGCCCAAGTTCAAGCCCCACGACCAGAAAAAAAAAAAAAAAAAAAGTGAGCCATGAAGTAAGACTCGGGTTGGGATATATGTCCTGTCATTTCATTTTTTCAATTCTGTGACTTTGGGAAAGTTGTTTAGCCTCTCTGAGCCTCCATTTTCTCATTTGTAATATTGGGATGATATTGTGATCTATCTTATAAAGGCAACATAAAGATTAAATTAAGTAATATAGATCAGGTGCTTGAAAACCTAGTTTCACTAGTATTAGGGCTGGAGTAAGAATGGGTTTCCAATTTGTCTTCATTTTTCTTCTATCTTCGTAATTTAAGAAGTACATGCCTGAAAGAATGCTTTGCCTTCCTGAATCTGCTGGGCCTATGGATAGACGTATATGAGGCTAGTCTTTTGTGGAGTATAAGATTAGAACCTTCACAGAGGGATATACTAGGGAGCTCCAGGTCCCCATGTCTCCTTTACATGATCTGTAATGGAGATTTCAAGGTTTCTTTTATTTTTCTATTTTAGTATTCCCAGTGTTTAAAAATACAGTAATCAAAACAATGGCGATGAAGACTGAGCAGTACTTCATATTAAGAATGGCATTAAGCCGTATTCTATGAGGCACTTTGTGTTAAACAAGGATGAAAATGTCTTACTGTTGGGTTTTATTGCTCTTTGAGAACCTTGTCATTGAACAGTTTCTAGATCAATTCCTTTTCTCTCCCTCCAGCTGCTTCTTTCACTCTTGACCTGGATGGCGACATGTTGAGATGCTGAAATAAGCAATGTGTTTGGGTTGGGTATCCAAACTCAGATCCAATACGAGCAGGTTGGAGGGGTGACGATGCTTGTGGCACATTGGATTTGCCCACAGATCCCTCAAGTACAGCCTAGCAACTTGTTTACCACTGAGGAAGGTATTGGGACAGAGAGTATATCTGCCATCCTGGGCTAGAGGAAGATCCGACTCAACAACCATTGTGCATTTGTTCAGCATCCACTATTTATATACTCAGGGCTTTACAGATGTCCAAATGAATTAGGCATTTCTATCACCTTTTCACAGATGAGAGTTTGTAGTTCCCAAGTCTCTTTTTTAACAAGTAAGTGATAGAAGCAGAACTTGAATTTAGGCTGGCTTCTTAAGGCTTTTCCAACATTATTGTGGCTCCCTGGGCTTATTCAGAGGCAACACAGACTCGTGAGAGGAGGATTGTTTTTGTCAGCAAGCAGACTTGGTTTCAAACCCCAGCTCTACCCACAAACTTAGTATCGTAGCCTTGGGGAAATTATTGAACCTTGAATTCTTCAAGCAAACTGCCTGAGGAAATCTTCCCAAGATGATGTGTGTGGGGAAATGTAGTCATGGTTTCTAGCATGTGGATATTAAATCAGTGGTACAGTTACCACTTCCCTTCCAAAATAGCCATCCCCACCTCTCCCTATCTTATGTTTATGTGTCAGATGCAAGCTTTTGCTTTTGTGAGTGAGCCAGCTGTGAACCAGGACACTATGGGTGGACAGGCAAAGCATACAAGGTTTGCCACAGAGACAGGACAGCCACTGTTTATCATGATGCTTAAAGCCTGAACTCCAGTGTGATGCTGGCTATTGTAGCCTAAATTCATCTTTGCCTGATGGAGGCACCAGACCCTGTCTTCTGTTTCTGTCACTGGGTGTCAGTCTAGACTACCCTTGTAGAGATCCATCTCTATGGATAGGTGCCCAAAAGTAGAGCAGGAAGGCCTCACTCATTGTCTCATTAGACAAGCCTCTAGTCTGTGCTTTGTACCAGCTTGGTATTCTAGGTGGAAGGTGAACAGCTAGGAAGACGAAGAAACTTGAATTTATGTTATGAGGTAAAAATGGAGGCTGAATGAGTTCACAGCCCACCTAGGAGACATAGAAACCTCCATTTATATTACAGAGTAAAAGGCAAACAGAAGCTTGAGGCACATGGGAATACAGAGGGTTGCTAGTCTCACCTGAATGGTGAGAGAACAGGTGGAGATTAGAAACAACCCTACCTTGGAATTGTGGCCCTGAGCCAAACTTCGGTGAAGTTAGCCAGATGAAGGAAAGTCAAGTGGAAAATAAAAGCTGGAAGGGGCTGACTTCAGTGAGCCTGATATCTGGCTGCTGTCAGTATCATGTGGGACCATGTGGAAAATGCTGTTCCAGGGCCCATAATCTGTGTTTCCTAGTTTGTCCGTCTGCATAAAACCATTGAGTCTACACTGTTCTTAGCTCCCCAGGAGTAGCTCTGAGACCAGTGTGGCACTAGTCCTTTTGCTGGGTTTATTGTGGAGTGGGATATTGGGTAATTACACAAAACTGGCCTCTGAAGAGGTGTTGTACACCCTGACTGACTGGGCTCACCACCATGTTGGCACCAAGTGAGTGTTCATCGAGTTGGCTGTTACAGTAGTTGTTTTACTAGTTCATACTAGGAAAGTATTCCAATTTTTACAGTTCTAGGGATAACATTAATTTCAGTTGTTTTGACTATTTCAGCTTATTTAGCACAAATTCAATTATCTTACTGAGGGCCTAGGTAGAGAGGGTAGGAGAAACATTGATTATTCTGGGGGTTTTTTCTTTGCATTTTTCATTTAGCTTTTTGGTGGCAGCATTAGCAGAATTCTTATTTTGGAAAGAAATTTCTACTGATTCATTTGTGGTTTTGTCAGTATGATTCTGTTAGTTTTTGTTTATAATCTTGATTAAATTTTATAGAAACGGTTTAGTATGTAATTATCTCCTTCATAGAAGTAAAACAAATACCAGCAGTATAGAAGCAACAATTGAGAAATAGCCAGATCATTTCAGGTTATTTCCCTAGCATTTTTAGGTGGTGCCAGTATAGGACAATAACTCAGGAGTGAGGAGTAATTAACTGTGAACCATGATTTATTAAAATTGAACATGTAATCTCTATGGGGACATGCTTCCCCAGTGTTGTCATGTGGTACTGTTTTTATTCTTAGTATTCTGTATTTTTTTACATACATTCTTATTTCACCTCATTCCCACAACTTGGCAGGTGAGGACACTGAGTCATCGAGTAGGCCTTTAATACCATTAGGGGGCTTCACTTTATTTTTAGAAGGCAAGATAGCCCTCAGGTTAAAGGATTAGGCTGTTGAGGTGATTAGTGTGGTCAGCTGTGCTTGGATGTCATGGTAGCTTTTCCAGGTATTGTAGGTGTGCTGGGACATCCCCCTAGTAAGGAAATGAGGTGTGGACAGACGACTGCAGTGACCAGGTTCATTTACAGTATAAGAAAAGGAAGTGAAAATATATTTCACAGGTATTTTTTAAATGCATGAATATTTGATTGTGTTAGGCATATTGTCATCAAACAGAAGGTACAGTGTGGAAGGGGAAAAACTGAAAATAAACTTGTAAACATTTCACTGCTCATAAAGCATACAATTATAGGTGTGAAATGTTTGTTAGTGTCCTTCTTCCTGGACTCCTGCAGGTTGCTGGGGAAATGCCCTGTCTATTTAATCATATTGCAGTCTTGTTTGTTTTTTTTTTAATTGTAGGAAAATGTCTTTGGCTTGCTTCTGTAGCCAGATTGATTTTGCTTGTGGGTGTCCAGATGCTGATGAGCTGTAATTAGCATAAGAAGGAGGCTGGAAAGATGTTGAACATTCTTTCCTGGTAGCCAAACAAAGGATCACCAAACAGAGGTTATTCTCAAATATCAGATTGTACTGAAGCAGCCCTTTGCTCATTGAGATATACTCTGTTAAAGGATGTATGTATTGGGGTAGGCAGGGCAGATCATCACTGAGGAGAGCTCATTGGAAAACCTTGCTGGAACTGGTAGCAGGGTGATTTTTAAAGGTCTTAAGAAGCAGTACCTCCAGTAACCCAGAAGAGAAGAGTCCTGGGCTGGCTTCAGAACATTCAACTTGCATTTCTGCCCTAACTCTTCTGTTTGGTTAATTGGCAAGTCATTTAGCTCTCTGAACCTCAATTGTAGCATCTTTAAGATGGAGCCAGTAATATCTTACAGCTTGTGAGACTTAAGGTATCAACAAAGTGCTTGTGTAGTATAAAATTATTCACATGTGCAAAATAGAGATGGTGCGTTAAATTCCGTTTTCCATTGTCTTCTATTTCTCCAACACTTTTTCTTTTAAGTACCTTTTCCCCCTTATTCCTGGCTCTAAAGTAGAAAGAAACTGATTGTTATTTTGTTCCTTATTTGCTGTGGGGTTATCATAAAATAAATTAGGCATATCATTTTGATAATCACTAAAAAACATGCCTGCAACTTTCTTAAATGTATTGATTACTAATAAATCATGTCTGTGTTAAGTATGCCTGCTGGCTGGCAAACTTCTGGAATAACAATGTTTCCTGCCTGCTCATCTGCCAGGCTGTGTGTCAGCCCTTAACCGGCTGAGCTGCCAGACCGTGTGTCAGCTGGTCTGAGGTTACTGGTGAGGATGAGGTTACTGGTGAGGATGGTGGGATGCTGAACTCACCCTTGAGATTTGCTGGGTTCCAGAACATACACGATGTCATTATCCCTAATGCCAGATCTGGGTGGGGATCAACTTGTTTCATTACTGAGGAAACAACCCAAAGATGTTAAGTACTGTCTTAAATTGTGCACACAGTTTAAGTTAATGTCTGCAAGAACCTAAAGCCCAAGTTCTTAATACTGTGCTTCAGTCTCTCACGGAGCTATTCAAAACCCAGAAAGTTAAATGACTTTTAATCACCAAGGTAACAATCCAGTAAGTGCTATTTCTAGATTCTGTTGTGTTAATCCCAGTTTTAGTCTCCTTAAGTCATCCCTTTCATTTCTCTCAGCTTTGGAGTTTGTCAGTTAGGAAAACCACTGTAGCATAGGTACCTCTTGAATTTGATCTCATTGTCATTCCTGCCTCTTGTTCACTGCTCCTATTTGTTCTCCTCCATTCCTTTCTCAGATGGTTGCAGCTGTCTTCTACTCCTATTCACTATGGAAATCTTTGCCTTTCTCCAGGATGTTCTTTACTCTTCGTAAAAAGTTCTGGGAGAGAGGTAAAGTGCCTCCAGCATCTTTAAAGTAGGAATGTTAGTATCCTGTAAAGACTTCTTAATACAAATCTAAAGTAAAATCTAGACTTGACATGACATAAGAGACCTGCCCTTTTGGCTTTCTCTGGCTGCCTGTCACCCTACTTGCCCATCTCCTGCAGTAGTTCCCACTAGCCTGGGCTGAGGCATTTCCTGCTGTGAGCCTGCTTTCTCATCTCAATATTTTAACATTTGCAGCCTTTTTAAAATTTTTTAATTTTTATTATAAAGTTGCTGTATCGAGAGTTAACAATTACATAAGTCAGATAAAGAGTACATTTCTTTTTGGACAGTGTCACCCCCTCTCGCTCTCTCCGAGTTCGAGCCTTCATTGACCCCCTTCTCCATGGGACTTATTCTTTGGAAGTCTCCCCAAATCTTACCCCCACTTTGAAATCTGCCTTGATTTCCCCACTTTTCTTCATAGGTTAGCCCCTTATGCTCACAGAAGCATCCCTTATATTCAGTTGCTGTCTGCTTATCTCCACTCAACTGCATGCTCCGTCAGACAAGGTCTATGTCATGCTTGGTAGTAAGAGTGGGTAGGAATCCTTTTCATCTTTGGAGTACCTTTCAAGTACTCAATAAAATGGAAGGAGAATACCTTTCATTATGGGAAATATAAAAAATATATTGAGCCCTTAGTGTACTCATCACCCAGCTTTGATCATTATCATTTAGCCTATCTTATTTCATCTGTCCTCCTTTCTTCCTATAATAGTTTAAGGTATCACTAGATATCACATAATTTTATCTCATATGGAATATCTGGTTGCAAAATCAATAACTGATAGAAATGAGTGCCTTGAAGTTAGATACTCATTTAGGGAAATCTAGCTGTAATATATCTATTAACATTAAAACCTACTGATAATTTAGTTTCATGCCATTATGTATCAGAAGTAGCTCAGTAAACCAGGTGCTAGTGGTTCATGCCACTACTACTAAATACTCAGGAGGCTGAAATGTGAGTTCAAGGTCAGCCCCCGCAGAAAAGTTCACTGGACTCCATCTCTAAAAAGCCCAGTAAAAAGCCAGATTGGAGGGGTGGCTCAAATGGTAGAACACTAGCCAAACAAGCAAGCCTAGCAAGTGTTGAGTTCAGACTGCAGTACTGGAACTAAGTAAGTAAATAAATAAACAAATAAATAAATAAGAAACTTAGTTAGGGTTGCTCCATTTGGCCCTGTTGACACTTTGAGTGGGATAATTCTATTGTGAAGAGCTGTCATGGTCATGAGCACAAAGGGTGCTCAGCAGCCTCTTTTCTCTAGGGGCTGAAACAACGCCCCCCCCCCACCATCACATTAAAATTACAGAGTGTCTCAGATAGTGGAATCCTCTTCCTTCCACCCATCACTGAGAACCACTGATGAGAAAAAGGAAAGAATTGTATAGCATTCTAGAGGTCTGTTTAATATACAGTTGTAGAAACTGAGTCCCAAAGTGAAGCATGTCTTTCTGATTCTGACTGTGCTTATTAGTATCATGCTAGACAATGGTCTGAGTTCTCTGCTCCCTGGGCCAGTATGTCTTACTGTAGCACATAGCGTTTATAGACGATATAGAATGAAGTGAGAGGCTTTCTAGGAGCAGGCTGTGCTGTGGTCTCAGTGGAGTGTCTCACTGATGGGGGAAGGTCTTATGGCCAGGTAAGGGACAATATAGAATAGTTGTGCCAGTAGCTGCACATTTGTAGCCTGACCAGCATCTGCCAGGCTGTTCTTCATTCCCTTCACCAAGTATTTGTGAGGAAGCAGACTCAGGAATTCTTTCCTTGGAAGTGTGTCTTGGATTTCTCAGTAGTAGGCAAGGAGGATTTGTTTTGAAGAAATTTACTTTGAAGTCAGTTTTTGCCAGAAACCATCTGTTTTGTATAAAACAAAGAGACATTGGAGTTTCACTTTATTGCGTTGTTCAAAATGGGCTCTCTGCTTATTTCTTACAAGTCAACTGGGTATGCAGTGCCTGGGAAAGTTGGGTGCTAGGAAACTTAGTTCAGCAAAAAGGCAGCTATAAGGTAGTGGAAAGAAAGCTGACCTTGGGAGCTAGATCCATCATTTCATAGCTCTTGCTAGCTCTGCAAACTTGGGTAAGGGACATAATAACCTCTCCAGCCCCATTTATTTTTCTCTTCTGTAAAATGGAGAGAATAATTTCCTATACATATGGTCATGAATATTGTATCAAAAAAAGAGGGCTGGTATTGGTGTAGCTATGTGGTAGAGCACTCACCTAGTATACACAAGATTCTGAGTTCCATCCCTGATACTACACAAGGAAATAAAAAGAGAAAAAGAAATGGGGGCAGAGAGGGAGAGGAAGAAAATGAAATGTGAAGTGCCAGCATTGCAGTCTTATACATAGCACTAATAAATGGTTTTCCCATTATAAGAAAGGCCCATTGGGAAATGCATGTATACCTTGGTTCCTTATTCATACCTGTAGAAGGATTACACTTTAGGTATATAGAGAGATACCTATAAGGAACTGATGCTGATAAGTCCTTAGTATATTTGCCAGCATAAGAGGTTGATTATATGCTGTTAGTAAAACAGAGCATGGAATTATTCTTCTCACACACAATGCGGGTTTAGGATGGACTGGATTCTTTTATCTCCTCCTAACAGGAGGTCTGACCCTGTTAGATTGGGGTGCAAAGGCATTTTCTCAGCACAGAACAATGTGTGTTTTTAATGAGGCTTTTCTGTGAGAAAGATGATACAATGGTTTGGTTTGTTTGTCTCAGATTGAAACTGAAAAAGCTATGTAAGAACAGCACTGAAATTCCTTATGTCTTTTCACTGTATGGTACCTAGAAGGGTTCAGAAGTCAGACTTCAAGCAAATGAACATAAGACCGCCTCGGGTCTGCACGCAGGGGTTTCTGGGTTTCATGGCAATCAGCAGGGCCCCAGAGTAGGAGGAAGTGGATGGGGTGTGCTACAGCTGGCAAAGCTAAAGCCACCTAAAAAGGACTTCGCTGCCTAATGTGAGAGGAATATGAAGAGATTAGGCTGTCTGGATGAAAGCATTGAGGAACTGGGTTTACATCCTTCCCAAAGGCCTAGGAGCGCGCGCGCTTGCACACACACACACCCACACCCACACGTATACTCACCCATGAAAGCATTGAGGAACTGGGTTTACATCCTTCCCAAAGGCCTAGGAGCGCGCGCACGCACACACACACACACACACACACACACACGTGTATACTCACCCACTGATTTTCTATCCTTCCCAAAGGCCTAGGAGCACACACACACACACGTATACTCACCCACTGATTTTCTATCCAAAGCCAGCGTCCAGGGAAAGGCTTTCAGGAAAATAGCTGTCTTACTCTGTGCTGTGCTGTTCCTCTCGTACTGAGGCAGATTGAGGCTTAGCAGGTAGGAAGTCAGGAGAGCAGAGACATCTGTGAGGGATACTGTGGGTGCATCCTGTGGTTTGTGCCTAGCCTCAGTCTGAGTCCAGGCACTGATGGCAGTTCTCTCTGTGTTTTGCCAATCCTATAGACTGTTAGAGAGGGCACTAAGCTAACCATTACAAAGAATTCTTTATAAAAAGGAAAAGGCCACAGAACAAATATGCTGGCTATTTTTGTAGGATGTCAAGATTTTAGGGGGCTCCATTGGAAAGCTGAGGTTGTGCCTGGATAACCCACTTCTCCATCCTGAAAGAGCTTCTAGGTTTCAGACCTAGTTTAGTTTATGTGAACACTCTTGAAAGTGATCAGCCACAGGAAGTGTAGCATTCCAGCAGCCTTGCTGATGCACACCACTCCTCATCAAAGGCCACTCCTCATCAAAGGCCCTTCGTACCAGCTGTGTTTCACACAGCAGGTGTAGCTGCTGTGGGTGGGTGTGTGGGACTATGAAGATGAAATAAAGGTGACTAAGTCCAAGCACTAATTTTCTGCCATTGTAAGGATGGAGGTTAATTGTAAACGGCTAGGACTGTCCTCCCTCTGGCTCTCCAAAGTGAACTTAAGAGACCCTTGGAGGCAAGGAAAAGAAGAGCATGCACCTCTTCACCAACGGTTGCTTCTTGTGCTAAGACTTTCTGGGATGGGCTGTGTGACTACTTCTCAGAATGAGCAAATGTCATTCATCTTTGCCTTAGTACCAATACCTGAACTCTGAAGACTTCCAGTCTCTTGGCTTGACTTTGGTAGAAAAAAACTTAGGCATGAGTGCTTCAGGGAGGAATCACACTTGTTCTGAACTACTCCTAGATACTAATAAGAGACTAGAATAGCAAGGTAAACAAGCCTAGAGGTCAGCAAAGTAGCCTGGCAGCTTCCCAGTGCCATTAGGTACCCAGATTCCTTCTGGCATCTATCCTGCTGTCCTTTTCATAAGTTCCAGGATGTATGTTGGCTTTTTAATGTTCCCCCAAGTTAGCTATAAAGGTGCCTCACTTCTATTTTCAAGATTGCCTATGGTCTCAGATGGCTACTAGAACTCCAGTTATTATATTCCAAGTAGCAGGAATGCAAAAAGGGCAAGGGATATATCCCTTCCAGGATGTCCCAAACACCAGTTCAGCCTAGATTGCTGACCTGAAGTTAGTCATATGCTCCTATAAGCTATAAGGAAAGCTTTAGGGTTCATTGTTTTGTTTGTAAGCTGTTAGCTTTATCTCTTCAGATAAAATTCAAATGGGCTGTAGAACTAAGAGATGGGGGAAGATCCATTCTCAGGTGAACATTATCTCCTCAGCCAAACTGGCTAGGTCCTAGGTCTTTCTCATATGGACAGAATATGGCCATGCCTTCAGAGTTACTGAAGTCCCACACTCCTCAGTCACACTGCTGCCACTGGAGAGATGGAATGATGTCTTCAGGTCAGAGTCATTTTCCATAGGCAAACATTTGATGCTCTCCAGACCTCACTTTTCAACCCATTTGAGCTATGAACCTTCCCTAATACATGAGCTCCTGCCTTAGGAAACTTCAGCTCACACACCCTGAGGGAGAGGGTTAGATGCCCAATATTCTAGTCTTTTCCTTTTGAACTCTTCAAGTAAAGCAGTATAGCACAAAGCCTTTCCTGGCACACACAATCACTTCCTTATTCAGCACACTTTTTCCCACTGTTACAGAGCTGTAAATTTAAGACAGCACTTAAACATTTTTCTAATCTATAGTACTGTTGGAACATTCTGCAATGTGAGAAGGGAATCCCCATGGGAATGGTGACAATGAGTAAGTCAGCCACAGGCAGTGTCCTTGCTCTGCACCCAGAAGGTGCTCAGGCTGTGTTGGGGGGGGGGGGGGTCCTCATCACAACTGGAAAAAAAAAAAGGAAAGAAAATTCAGATGTATTTCAGGCAAAATGGGTGTTAGTGGACCTATTTCAATGGAAAAGACATTCCAAGTTTGAAACACCAGACATGTAACTCCTTTTTTGAAAATCACCTTTGGGAGTTTCTTCATTTATATTCCAAGTTCACATTCCTCTCACTTCTTTATTGCCTGCTTCTCAACATTTAAGAAAAATTTCAAATGTACAGGAAAAGTGACAGATCTGTCTAGCAAATACTTATGTACCCCTACACACACCTAGATTATTCGATTAACACTTTGCTGTATTTTCTTTAACACATTTATGTCCATTTCTTCCACCATGTATTTTATTTTTTAATGTCAAAAATAAGTTGCAGACAGCAGTACACTCCATGCCTATCCTTAACCTAGAGTTATATATTATTGTTTAGATACAATTACTAAGTAAAATGCATAGATCTTGAGTGTATTATTTAATGAGTTTCAGGAAATACAGACAATGTCAAGAAGTAGAACATTATGATAACCCAAAAAGTACCTACCTGCCCTACCCTAATCTCTCTTTCTCTCTTTCTCTCTTTCTCTCTCTCTCTCTCTCTCTTTCACACACACACACACACACAGAGGCAACCACTGTCCTGTGTTCCACATTAATTCACTCATCTAAATCCTCAACCAGTGGGCTTATCCAGTGAGAGTGAGACTCAGCATGCTGCTTTTGAGATTTGTCCATAGTTGTAGTATGGTCCCAGATGGCTGCTAGTGATAATTTGTTCCTTTTGTGGCTTAGTAGTACTCCATTAGGTGGATGACTTTCTCCATTCCTCCTCACTAGGCTGTTTGAGATTTTTAGCCATTAGGGAATGCAGCTCTGTGAGTCTTTTTGTGGTCATATGTTTTCTTGACCTCTTGAGTGAATTCCTAGAAGGAAGTATTGGAATTGGTAGGTGAAATTGTCAGGTCTTGAGTATTTTTTTAAAATAACTAGAATCTTGTCTTGAATTGAGAGGAGACTGCATAAGTTAATCCATCCCCATTGTACAGACAAAGATATTGAGACTCAGAGTAAGTGGAGACCTGTTCAGTCTCAGAGGTGGTTTCTCTTGAAGTGTAAACTACAAATTGAGTCTACTCTATCCTGGTATTTTTGTTGTTGTTGTTGTTTTTGTTTTTTGCTGGTGCTAGGGCTTGAACTCAGGGCCAGGGCCTTGTCTCTGAGCTTCTTTTGCTCAAGGCTAGTACTCTACCATTTGAGCCACAGAGCCACTTCTGGCTCTTTCTGAGTAGTTTTTTTTATTATTATTATTGGAGATCAGAGTCTCATAGACTTTCCTACCTGGGCTAGCTTTGAACTGCAATCCTCAGATCTCAGCCTCCTGAGTAACTAGGATTACAGGCATGAGCACCAGCGCCTGGCTCTCCTAGTATTCTTTATGTCACTGAAGAAAGGAATTGGGATTTTTTTTCTGAAAGTTCATTATTTCAATTAATTATTGCTTAGGGACAATTAGATACACCTGATCCTCATCCTGTAATCTGTATCTGATGCAACTGTTCCAGTGTCCATTCCTTTCTCTTTTCCAGTATTATCTTTGCACACTGCAGAATTGGTCATGCTGCCTCTTCATTATCTGTCCAGTCTGTCCTGTGGAATAAAGTCCAGAGTTCTTGACTAGTTCTCCTGCCTCACCTTCCATCCCCTTACCTCCCCCCACAGCTATCTACTTTGAGTTATTTCTTGTTTCTGCTTATCTCCATGCCGCTAAACCTCTCTTGTGTTTTGCCCAAATGCCCTTTCTACTCATTCTGTGGAATTTGGCACATCCAGACTCTAAAAGTTATGTTTCTTTTTTTCACTTTTTTTTTCAGGAAGTATGTTATTTTGTGTGTGTATGTGCCCACACGCATGCCTGCACCTCTTAAATCTAACTCTTACCATGTGTCTTATTAGGATATCACATTCAGCATTCGTTGAACTGGCATAAGATAAGGGACAGAGAGGACAAAGGCAGATCAGGCCTTTTGAAGACCATACTATCTTGGGTAGGTACCTACAGCATAGTTTGGTCCAGCATGATGCACAGACAGGCAACAGCAGAGAACTCCCCTGCCACATCTTTCCAGGCATTAAGTACTTGGACTGTCTGATGATTTTATTTGTTCCCATATTCCCATTGAGTATTCTTTTAACTCTTGAGAGAAATAATCTAATTTTATTACAGTGAAACTAACATGGTCACTTCCTAGCTTGTGAGACTCTAGGAAATCATTTTCTTTTTCCAACCAAATCTCTAGTTTCTTACCTGTAAAATGGGGAGACTGATCAAAAACATTCCCTACGGTTGTAGTGAGAATTAAACAAGGTGATACATGCAGAGCCCACTTAGACACATAATGGGACATACAAGGGTTACATCTTTTAAGTAGCCAGTCTCTAGACAGCACCTGCCATATACTGAATATTCAGAGATGGTCGTAAAGAACAGGAGTGTGTGCATTGTGTGTATGTGTTAAAGAGGTTATATTTAGATGCTCACACAGATCCATCTGCCTTGAGAAAAGTGTTTGATCTGCCTTACATCAGTATTCAACTGGCGTGGCTGAGCACACATGCGTGACTCTTCTTGGGTTGCCACATCCCCTGCTAGGCAGATGTCCATTATCATGAAATGTAAAAAGGGAAAAAATAATAATAAAGGAGAGGAGTGTAATGTTATGGCTTGATTTGACAGGGCCTCCTGCTACTTCAGCTGCCTGCCAGTGCTGGGCATGGAACAGGTTCATCTGTATTCCAGCACACTACTGCTAAAGTGAAGATCGATCTAATTAGAGTATCTTAAACATCCTGTTTGCATCTCAAGTCGTATCAGAAACAAGAATGTCTGTCCATCTGGGGTAGCTAGAGGGAGGTGGGCAGTGAGGTTCGAGAATATAACACAGATGGTTATAATTTTAGAAGTGTAAGAACATTGCCATATGAATTTCTTAAAACAAGAGCTAATGGCCTTGGATGCTTGGTGGAAACAAAGGCAACTCTGCAGCATGGCCTTGAATTTAAAGTTGTCCTGCAAGATCTTGCCAGGATATGGGTTTGATGGGTAAAGTACAGGGACCATTCCATTGCTAAGAATAGAACTCTAGCTGACCCAACCATTAGGATTGCTGGCCAGCCAGGCTAGTCCAAGTCATCAGGACAATAGTTAGGGTCTACTTTTCATAGTCTAGCATTCAGATTTATTCATATTCCACTTTTCCAATTTCATCATCAACTTCTAGCCTTTCCTCACTCCTGCTATACTGATCTCTTTCCAAACCTTTGTCCCCTGTGTGTTCCAGCTTAATCCCTTTGCTTCATGTTGGTCTCTCTGCCTGAAATACATTCACTCACATTACCCCTCCTCCCTGTGCTCAGCTCAAATGCCTTGTTCCTGCCATTCTTTCCAGTTCCCCTGGCTGGGAGAATGTCTGTTCCATCAGTAATTGGTACCTCTTCCCTATTCATTATCACTTGCTACAATGTAATTGTACTTAATTTTGTAACTTTTTTGAGATATCACTTGTGTATAAAAATTGTACGTATTTAAGGTGGACAACCTGATTTTTTGATATATATACATTATGAAATGAACTCCCACCAAGCTAATTGACATGCTTATCACCTCACAGTCACCATTTTCTGTCATGTAATTTGGATGTAATAGACCACAAGCTCCTGGACAACGTGAGCAGTGTCTGGTTATCTTAAACACTGTATCTTACACATGATGAGATTCTTCTGACTATTTCAGGAATAAATGAATTCTCAGAGGCCTCCTGTGGCCACCAGCAGCTCTTCTTCCTTTCTGGTGAATGCAGGCCTCCCGCCGCCTGCCACACTAAAGCTTTAGCACACAGCACACTTGGAATCTCTTTTGCTAAGAAGGATAAGGAGGTTCAATGTCTGGATTGTTACCATGTACCTCATCGCCTTCTTCCCTTCCCCATTTTCCACTCATCCCTGACTTCAAGAATATGCTCCAGGTTTGTGCTTCAAGTGTTCAATGTAAGCTTCTGTCAATCTACCAACTTTATTCTCCCCAAATGACACTGCATGTTCATGACCATTCATTTGTCAGGGTCATAATCCAGCTTCATGTCTCTCCCAGAAGTCTGAGAAAAATATTTTCCTTTTGTCTTAATTCTGCCCTCCTAATCATCAATCTTTGTAGCCACCCCACTCATCTCTCTTTTCTACCCAAATGAGATAGGGACCCTTAGGGGCCTTGTGTATTGGATGTACCCTGTTGTTGCGGTTTTTCAACTTGCTCAGAAGATGATGAGCAGCACCAGCTCAGACTCTTTTGCCTCTACAGTTCTAGTACTTACCACCTTGCCTGGAACATAAGAGATACTCAGAATTTTGAATGAAGTAATGACTGGTGAAACACCACTTGGTGCATTGTAATTATACTGAGCTTATACAACTCAAGTACAGGCTACTTTTTATTTGTTATGCATATCACATGTTCTGTTTTTAGCTTTCACAGCAAGACCAAAAAGCAATGACTATTATTGCCAAATCCATGTATTTTTATTCAGAGATAGAGCCATTTCTGCTTAGATGTGCTTGCTGTGTCCTTCAGCCTCACAGTAAATAGTTATTGCCCTTCTCTGGGCTGTCTGTAGTTCTCCCAGAATCTTGTATTATTTGGCTTTAAAGGAAGCCCCATATAGGCAGTTTGGTTAAATTTATTGTGGAATTAAAGAGTCTGAGTGAAGTTGGCCTTGCTCAGTTTTGGGGTTAGAACAAATCTTGACTTATAGAAAAGAGCCCTAAGAGTCAAGGAAGTTAGTTCCTGCTTTTCTCAGCAGGAACAAATTAAGATAACACCATCAATGGGGAGCATGTCATCAGCTGTAACGGGGAAGAAGTTAGCTGAAGCACTCTGGCAGGTGTGCATATAGAGGATCTCTTAGATGCTCTATGTAGATAGTTCAGATCTCAGACTACAATTTGATGAGGACTACTGTGCACATAACTCATTCGACACAACAGATATAATAGATGGGCAGGACAGATGCACTTTACAGAAAAGAAAACTGAGACTCGGAGCCTGCACCATGCTTGAGCCAGCTAGATGAGTTCCAGAGACAAGTTGAATCCAAGTCTTGCTGATCCTGAAGCCTCACACCAGATTAATTCATTGACTTGTCATCCTGTCTGGAGTATATCCTTGGTGTGAATCCTCTCACTGTCTGGGTGCCTTTTTATCAGGATACCCTGTCAGGCCTCCTTGTGAGCAGGCCTATCTTAAAGGCACACAGTTCTTCTCATAGAGAAGAACCAAACGCCTACTAGGATTTGGGCATACTTGTTTTTGAGTAATGATGGAAAACATTACTCCATCCTATTTACAAAATGGTACACCATCTAAATACTGGTGTCTGGCTGAGCTAATCTGGAAAGACTCCTGACTTGGGTGTAATTGACAACAGTCCTTAAGTGCAGAGCTATCAGAGAACATTGGAAGTCCATGGGAAAATGTTTACATTTGTGGATGTCTTTTAGGAGGGATAGCATGCACGTGTGTTCACAGAGATTGTCAAAAGTACCCTGACCTGGGTGGCAAGGAGAAGACACTTTGTAGATTTTAGATTCCAATGGCCCCACACAGGTGTCTTTTTTAATAAAAATTTTCACTGAGATTAAGTGATTACATAAATTCACACAGGTGTCTTAACCTGAGGCAAACCACATCCCTTCTCAGGGACATTCTTTATGTATTCAGACCTGCAGAGGAGGCTAGCATAAGATTTCTAACCCTCTTTCTAGTTCAGAAAATTACAAAACTTTTTTCTGCCCCTAGAAAATCAAACATCCAGCCTCTTGCATGTATACCAGGCTAACCCATTGCTAATTACCCTTGAGAGTCCCTGAGGCGAGTAGAGCTGGGGGAAGGGTGAACCAGAGCCACCACTCCAGGCAGTTTCAGTAATTAGTGTCTGAGGCAGCCAGTTATCTGAGTGTTGAGCAGGGTACCCAGCAGGCAGGGACTCAGACACAATATCAATACCAGACCCTCGACCCAGACCCCAGATATCCACACCCCTAGCTTAGTGAGGTAAAAATGTAGATTTTTCTTCGCCCTCCTTACTCTGGAGCCTGATAGGTTCTGTGTGTGTGTGTGTGTGTGTGTGTGTGTGTGTGTCTGTGTGTGTGTCTGTGTGTGTGTGCGCACGCACTCGCGTGTGCATGCATGTGTGTGCGCACATGCATGCGTACATGCACGTGCACACATACACACATACCTATGTACGTGTGTATGTGTGTGTGCAGTCTTTGCAGTGAGCTACTACATCCATTGTCTGCATTGACAGCTCTGTAGCCATCCTTCACCCCCATTTTATCCTGTCGGAATGATAGAGCAGCTGAGCGGTGTTGGCCAGCAGATAAACCTGTTATCTCCTCTGCTCTCTGTGCCAGCAGCTCTCCCCATCTCCTTGGTGCATGAAAAATTGACACCACCTTGGGCTGAAATCTGTTCTTAGAGAAGCTACATTTATTAGTAGCTAATGAAACTGTGTACTAAAACTTGGGGTAGCTGAAGTGTTTCCCTATTTAGTAGGCCACCTCTAGACAGAAGTGAAGCAACACGGACAGCTTCAGGTCTCCTGAAATGGACTACCTATCTTTTACAAATAGGTAAATACCATCTGTGTTTACGTACATTATAGTTGGGCCAAGGTATGGGATGCATTGTGAGAATGAATGCATCTTAATAGGATGATTCTTTTGTATATTACATTTTCTTCTCCCAGTTCCTGACCTTCTGCCTGCCACCATACCCTCCTCCACCCTGTTGTTAGGGTAGATAAGAACACTATCTTGGAACTTTTTTGTCCTACTTAATCAGCAAGATTAAGAGAAAATTACTGCAAAGTTCTGGTTCAGTATTTGGAACTTCCTGAAACCCAAAGATTCTTCTTTATTTAGATTCTGGAAGAAATTGCTTCTGGAAAGACTAATTTGGTAAAATAGAGGAGTTGTTATTCATGTTGTACTCCATATGGCCTTTTGCTTCATTTTCTTCTCATTAAAACTGTCGCTTTTTTTTTATCCACATTTGCATAGTGCCTGTGTTTTGGGCACAGTGAGTGCCATATGAAGTATATTTTCAGGCTTTGCTGTTTCATTTCTGGTATCTTCTTTAATGGTGTTGATGATTGCCTTTGTTGTAAGGATGATAGGAAAGCTTACAATTTGGAATCAAGACAACTAGGGTTTGAATCACCACATACTCAAGCCTGTGGTCTTAAATGAGTTAACCTCTCGAGGCCTTGGATTGCACATTAATAAAATGAGGATGAGGATGGTACTTTCTCATAGCTGATTTGTAAAGGTTTAATGAGAAATCTGTGAACAGTCCCAAATAAGCCTACTGTCATAGATACATAATAAAATAGTGACAGTGTACCCTATCTACAATTGGGAGGAGGGTGCTGGGAATCTAACCCCGAGCCTCATACATACTAGATAAGCATGCTACCGCTAAGCTATTCCTAAGCCCCTCAGATAGGAATTTGAAGCTGCTTTCAGCAAAACAATATAGTAGTACCAAATCTTAGCTTAGAATAAGAATTTGTTAAAAGACAAATGTCAAACTAGAGAAAATCTTTGCAACATAGATGAAAAACATAGTATTATTAATTTGGGCAAACTATATATATGTGTATATATATATATATATATATATATATATATATATATTGTCATAGATACATACACATTTGAAAATCTTAAGTTAAAAAAAAAAAATCTATAGGCTGGGTGCCAGTGGCTCACGCCTGTAATCCTAGCTATTTGGGATCATGGTTCAAAGCCAGCCTGGGCAGGAAAGTCAGTGAGACTCTTATCTCCAATAAACCACTCAGAAAGTTGGAAGTGGCACTGTGGCTTAAGTGGTAGAGCACTAGCCTTGAGCTGAAGAGCTAAGGGACAGCACCCATGCCTAGAGTTCAAGCCCCACGACTGACCCCCCAAAAAAAATCTACAAAAATGAACTATGTAACTTGTGGGTAGGGATGGAGAGGTAAAACTGGGAGAAAATAAAGGGGTGATATTGTAAAAATAATAATAATGTATTTATTTCCTGACTTATTTATAAAATGATAACCCTCCTGGGCACACTGTTGCTCATGCCTATAATCCTAGCTACTTAGGAGGCTGAGATCTGAGGGGTTCAAAACCAGCCCTGGCAGGAAAGACCGTGAGACAGTTATCTCCAGTTCACCACCAAAAACCTGGAAATGGCTCTGTGGCTAAAAGTGGTAGAATGCCTTGAGCAAAAGAGCTCAGAGACAGCGCCCAGGCCCTGAATTCAAGCCTTATGACCAACAAAATAAATAAACAAAATGATAACCCTTCTGTACAACACCTTAATAACAATAAAATTATATTTTTTAAATTACAGTTGATGACCTGAAAAGAGGACATTCTAGGAAATAGGAATATGTACAAGAGCCATTAGCTAAATTGTCATGTACATGTGGAGGTAGGGAGGCCCATAAGTAGATACTGTCTAGATCCTGGGGAAGAATGATAAAGATCCATCAGAGTGCATTTAATGTTATACACACACACACATACTCTCTCTCTCTCTCTCTCTCTCTCTCTCTCTCTCTCTCTCTCATTGTTTCCAGCTGTCAAGCAAAGTAATTCCAAAGTTGCAGACCTGAGTTTGTTAAATTGACTACATTCGTTACGGCCTGTCTCATACCAGTTTACCAACTGAAGGGATCAAAGCTACATTCTGTGTATATGGCCCAGGACTGCAGACTGTGTAAGTCTCCTTATTCTTCCTGCCTCTACTTTTCCTTGTCATTCACAAAGGTCAAGAGGGCTTACCTGACTGTCTCCAAAGATTGTCCCCTCTTACCCTACCTTCTCATTCAGAGCTATGCCACTTTAGCTCATCCATACACTGGGTTACTGGTTTTCTTTGCCGTCCTGTGGACCTGTTCTTTCTACTTCCTACTTACATTCCATCCTACCTGCATTTTCTGCAGACAAAGTTACACTACCTCACTCCTAGCTTTACAGACTTGAAAGATATAGGAGGAACCAAGGATCTTGAGAAGGTTCATAATACCTCTGTACCATATATTGATTTTTTAAACATTTTACATTTTTACACCTAAAAGAATCTACAAACTAGAGATATTTTCTTGAAACTGCTAGCTTCATAGAAAAATGCCATCCAATTACTCTAGAATGCAAGTACCCTTTAAAGACCATTTTGTAATGGGAACCTTTTGAGAGTATATTAGCGAGCAAACATCGTTTTCTCCTGGGTTCGGGATAGGCACTATAGGCAAAGGTATGAAAGCCATTTGAAGGCATTTAAAAGATACCTAGAATTCTAGTGTTTGTCTGGGCCCCAACCCACCACCACCACTGGAAGGTTTATACAGAGAGCCTGCTTTCTTCCCATTCCTTCAGCAAGTGTTCCTAAAAACAACTGTCATAGACATTGTTTTATGTTATAGATACAGCAGTGACCAAATAAAATTGAAAATTCTACCTTTATAGAAATTATATTCTAATTGAAAGGAGATGAACAAAATAAGTAAACATACAGTATTTGAGAAAGTAAGTTGTTAATAAAGAGAAAAAGCTGATGAGTCTTTAGAAAGGCCATGTTAAGCCTTGCATTTGTAAAGAGAGTGGGCAAGGGAAGAGCCTCATGGAGAATGAGGCAGGTGAGTCCTCGTGGATATGAAGACTAAGTGACATGAAGTAGTAGTGTGAGCATTTCAGAGTCAAGAGTAAAGGGCGGTGGTCCTGAGGTAGGAGCAGCTGGTGTCAGAAACAGAGTTAGTCTGAGTGAGTGGTTAGTCATTGGAGGATTTTAAACAGATCTACCTTTGGGTTTTAACCTAGAGAAGCATTTTGACTGCTTTGAGAGTATGTCTATGAGTGGAGGGCAGGGGGGAGGAATGTAAGAAGCGGAGAGGCTCACTAGCAGGCTGTGGAATGTTCCTAGCAAGGATGAAAGTAGTGTGGGCTGGAGTAGCAGTGGTGGTAGTGAATAATAGAGATGGAGTTTTGGATCAAATCTGATGGTAAAGCTGCTTGGGGCACCTTTTAAGGACATGACTTTTGGGGGTTTGAGAAATTTGAAAACCTGGTTGCTATGAACTAAATGGAAAAGACAGTGGGAAGGTGAGGAGCTTGCTTTGGGACATGTTAAAGTAAAAGGACCTGTTTTATGTCAAGAAGGCAAGAGCAGGGGCATGTGAGAACAGGTATTCAGATGATAGGACTGGCCTATAGGTTCTCATCATGTCAGTGATTCCTGAAGCCATAGGTCAGGGAGGACGCACCAAGGAAGTGAATAGAGAGAAGGTAAATGTCAGAGGACTGAGCAAGTCCAGCATTCAGAGATTGAGAAATGAGGGGGTGGGAATGCTTATGATATAAGTGAATGACAGCTATGAAGCAGTCAAAAATGGAGCTGCTGCTTGTGGCTGCACTTAATAGTCACACGACGGAGAACTCAGGGTGACTGTAGCACAAGAAGATGCTCCTGGGTTTTTCAAACAGAATCTTCGCTATCCACACTGGGCATCTCATTTCACAATAAACTTTTCCATTTCTCCATAAGTTGATTTCTGTCACCTCCTTTTCAAGGTGGTTACTGACAGTTTTTCAAAATTCTTTTTTAGACAATAGCAGCCTGTGCCGTCCCCTTCAGTTACTCTCTTTTCTATGATGCTCCCAGAAGCTGCTGAGTCGTGGGAACTTGGGAAGCACCATCTCTGGCCTGAAGGGCTCACAGTTCGGCTCCCTTACACAGGAAGTGGGGTTTTAAAAGCTGCACCAGAATGTAACATAGTACTGCAGTCCTATCATATTTCTTATTTAATTCCAGGGCATTTGCTTGGGAAAGTTATATAGTAATTTGAGACTCCAATGGAACATCTCTTATTCATCACTTGTCCATGGCATGGCTAGTATTCATATTCTGTTCACAAGCTATATTTCTATAAAGAGGAGATTAGCTTGAGGTACTTTTGTGGACAATACAAACCAATTAATTCCAGGCAAGGTAGAAATCCTCACTTAGTTTGAATCCCTCGCCCACGTTGTCCTTGAGTCTATCATCCCTTCGGACTGTGCAGTGTGGAAATCAGTGCAGTTTTCCAATGACACCATTGAGGTTCTTGTCTTATTAATCAATAGCAGCAGTCTGAGAGGCCCACTTATTCCTCCTTCAATAGACCAGACCAGGCCTTGAAGAGAGGTAATAATTACTGCTCTGATCTCAGCATGTTCTCTTTTCTCCTTCCCACCCAGAGCATGTCTGTTCGATCCTGGCTTCCCTCCTGCGCAACCTAAGAGGGCAGCAACGGACCCGGCTCCTGAATAAATTCACAGAAAATGACAGTGAGAAGGTAGGTGACTGACCTTGAGGATGCAAGCAGGACTGGTGGGTAGGGAAGGGTTCTTACACTATAGGATCTGAGGAAGCTGGGTTTAGCACTGCTGCCCTAAAACACCTTCTCCAGCATCTGGGCTCTTGCATCTCTAAAGTTCCACTGTTCCCTGTCCAAATGCCCTCTCCTGAGAGCAGTGGTAACCCTTGAACAAGGTAGCCAGGGGTACTTTAGGCAATTATATAGATCCAATGAGGATGAATTCTAATGGGATTTTGGTTGGGATGGGGGTAGGGGTACACAGCAGAGCTAAATAATAGCTTAGGCTCTGGAGTCCATGTCTGGATTTGAGCCTGTTTTTGATGTATGCCACTCTAAACCTCACTTCCCCAGCTTGAAATTGGAGCCCTTAGTACCCATCTGGAAGAGTCGATGGGAGGTGAATTAGATGAGGTCTTACTGGGTGGTGATGATAAGGAATCAATAGAGCTCATCCTAGGTGGGCTGTGGAGCTGGTGATGATCACTAAATGAGATTGGATGGGTATTTTATATTGTTGCCTCCTGTGCCAAACCAAACAATTGTAACAATAATAGGAGCTGCCATGTATTGAGTGACTGCTGAGGAGTGGGTAATAGAGCAGCTGCCTTGCGTTATTGCGTGTAATCTTATAACTGTGGTTCATCCTTATGTCACTATCACTGGCATTGTCAGATAGGAAATTGAAACTTAAAGACATAATGTGACTCACCCAAGATCACACCACTAATAAGAGCAGAGCTAGGATTTGAACCCAGGCTGCTGAATGCAAAATGTCTGTGCTTTATTGCACCATACATAAGTAGAAAATCTCAAAGGAGCAAAGTGAAGGCTCAGAACCTAACTTTGAACTTACGATAAGTGCTTTCCTGCTTGTGTTCAAAGTAGGGCTGAAGTTTTTTCCTGCTTTTGAGAGAGGTCGAGGAGTATCTGAGCCCACCTCTGATTGGAGCAGTGTAATGCTGCAGAGTGCCATCAGGTTAGGACACAGAGCAACTCAGCAGTCATACATACTCTGACATCTTTTAACATATGAGCGCCAGTTCCTCACCTTTATGGATGATTTATAAATGAGGGTTGTTGTCATTTCTCTGCTACTTTATCGGGGTGTTTTGTTTATGACTTAAGGCAATAATGGACATGGAAGTACTTTGTAGCAAAAATACATGAAGTTTTCAGGTCACTATAGCTACAGGGGATTTGGGCATGGACTTCCTGAGTTGTCTGAGGCAATGTAGGAGCAATATCCCTAATTGACCAATGTCCGCTCCTGGGCAAATAAATACAGGGTGGTCAAGAATCATGGTGGTGCTAACCTTCTGAAAAGACAGATCAGAAGTCTGAGCTTCACCTTGTTCCTTCAATCCTTTGGAAGTTCTTAGGGAGAAAAAAATAAAACTTTTCCAAACCTTCTGAGTGGTCCTCCGGCCATGTTCGAAGCCTGACTCTGCTAAGCTTAAAACTGACTCTGAAGTTACTACTGAACAAAAGTCAAAGCCTTGTTTCAAGTCACTGAAGGAGGTTTTCTTGCACTCTCTTCTGATTCAAAAGCAACTAAAAAAATTTTACTCAGGCAATTTAAAAAAAGAAAAATCAGCTCTGGGGCAGAATCTGAACATGAAAGGTTTCAGTTCAGAAAAAAAAAAAAGATCTCAGTAAAGTTCTAAGTGAATATCAAGTATGTTACTTCAAGCACTTTCTCTTTGCACTTGAATTTTTATTTATTTATTTGTTATTACAACTTGAAGTCCCAAGAGTGCTAGAAGAGCTGGGAATGCATCTTCTCCTTTGGGGAATGGGCCTGCATTGAGGCTGCCATGCATTCTAAGTGTTTGCTCTGTTCTGCCCTGGCTCTTTGCTCTATTCCTGATGTGTTCCTAAGCAGTGCTCTTCTCCCATGGCAGAAGTGGAAGCGTCGTCTCCTTTTGTAAGCAGTGAGTGAAATGAGGAGGGCTGTGCTCTTTCCTTCTCACTCCTGCTGGTGAAATCTCTCTTTCAGGTTGACAGACTAATGGAGTTGCATTTTAAATACCTGAGTGCAATGCAGGTGGCTGACAAGAAGATTGAAGGGGAGAAACATGTACGTATCTGTGCCCACCTTTTACCAGTTATTGACTTGCACCCCATTCAGTCGATCCCTTGTGTACCTCCCTTCCCCCAACAAGGTAGGTGAGAGCAAAGATGCATCTACAGCCATGGTGACAACAACATGTTGTTCTGAGGGAGGCGATCTAAGGCAGGGCATACCCAGGGTAGAAGAGCTGGGAGAAAGCAGTGAGTCTTCAAAGTCAACTCCCCTGCTTATGAGATGGAACAATGGAAACCAGAGAAGGGAGGCCCACAGGGCTGCAGCCAGGTGACATCCTAGGGTCCAACATGACTGGTGCATTTTCTTGTGCTGAGACTCATTGAAGAAGTAAGCCTTTGTAGTTTTCGTGATGGGGCTGTGCTCACTGTGAGACGCCCTCAGTGTCTGTGTTTCTCCCCCACTTCCATCTCCACTTCTATAATCATCATACTCAATAATCAGGGCAAGCTTTTAATGTCCAATCTCTGTTCTCTTCCCTACATGACATTCCTCAATCTTTGGTGTTCCCTTCCTTGCTTTTTTCACAGTGTGTAGGAAACCTTATTTCCCTGTGGTCTTGGTTTGCTGGATCACTGTACTCTAATTGGTCTTCTTGCCTTAAAGAGACACTTGTGAGCCCCGTGCAGCACCCACCCCTACCCCCACCCCAACGGTGAACAGAGCTCTTACACTTGCCCTCCAGCCATACCACAGCCTGGGTGCCAGGCCCTGTGGTGTGGCTGTGGCCTGCTTCTCTTATCTCTTCCAGTCCAGCCTTCCACCTTCACTTACAAAGACCAGTTGATAATAACTGTGTTTTTCCTTCTTGTGATTTTCCTGTGCTCTATACCTGGAAGTGCTCAGATGTTTGCTGATTGATTGAATTGATTGACTGGGACTTTCTCCTTCATACAAAGATAGCACTGCAAGATAAAAAGCAGTCTCTAAATGCTGAGCTGGATTTCAGAGCCTGCCTAGCATGTTCTATATCCAACTCTTTCAGTGCACAATCCACTCCTCTGTTTTATTCCTTTGATGAAATGTTCCTTTTCCATTTTTCTTCCTTGTACAGTAACTTGAACATAAGAGGCACTGAGTGGTTGGTGAAGTACCAGAGTAAGGTACACTTTTTCTTTGTCCAAAAGATAATCAGAAACAAACAAAAATTCCTCCTGACTTGTGTGGGCAGCCATGAGGCCATTGGAGCTTCAGCCCTACTGCAGTTTTCAGTATGATCTGCTAGGGTGCTCTGTGCTCTTGATCTAAGCTCTTGAACAGTTGAATTGACCGTTCTAAAATCTTTGGTCTTCTCATCAGCAAAATGGGAATTATAATACCTCCATTTCAGTGAATTCAGTGACTAACCACAAAGTATAAAGTGTCTCGGCTCAGTAAGTAGAAGCTGCTGCTGATGGCAGATGTTCTGGCTTCTGCTGACATTCCTTTGTCACTCTTAAGTGAGCCAAGTACCCCTTTCCTTGGGCACAGCCATCATACCAGCTATCCCAGCAGAATAGAGGTACTTTGTCTGGGATGAGGCTTTGTCCTGAGGGAGACGAAGAATGAGGAGTTGGTTATGAGAGAGCATCTTATATGTAGCTGTTAGGTAGCTTGGCCCCTTCCCAAAAGATTATCTACTATCAGCACTGACAAGGGGGTGAAATTGATTAGCACTGCTCCCCCAGCATTCACCAGGTGGCTGAGTGCCACAGGCTCTGGCCTTGCCATTCCCTGACAAACATCTGCCTCCTTGATGCCAAGGTTGTTTTGCTGGGCACTGGCAAACATTCCAAAGCCATTAGTGCTCAGCAACCACAGTGCTGCTCAGAGAGCTGGGGTGGGGTGCATCTGTGAGCAGCGTTTGCTGGCAGCTCTTAGCTCCATCCTGGCAGCTGAAGCCACAGCACAGGTGTAAAGTGACTCAGAACAACACAACCTCCTTCTCCCCTCTCCCTCAGGCAGTCCTCTCTTCTCAGTCACAAACAGTTTGTCTCCTCACCCCACCTTACCCACATTAAGTTTTGGTGCTCTACACCATCTGGAACCTCAGCAAATAATTGAATGAATTATTTTATTATTTATGAATTGAACTACTTGAATGGAATGCTTAATTCGCAGGCATTTTGATGGTATATGCCATCAGATTAGTAATGAATAAATATCCTGTATGTATATTAAACCAAGTCTACAACAAACACTAGATTATAAGGTCAGATGTTAACATTGTCAGTGTCTCAGAGGTACCCTTCCCCTTGAATCTTGAATCTCTCTGGGCATAACACAAATGTCTGTGGTTTGCAATTGACCAAGAAAACTGCAAAGATTCCAGTCATTTGGCAAATGTTGACCAGGCACTGTGCCAGTCACTGGCTGTGGGCAAAACACCCAAGTGCCAGTAAAAGAATGAGACCAAATAACTAGTATATGTCTAAGACAAGCAGAAAAGGTCAAAAGCTATGTACATATGACCATATAAGATGATGCTAAGGGAAATGAACCCCAAGATAGGGACACAAGAGGTTTTGTATTGTTACTTTGTTGCTGTTATTTTTAACATACTTACAATGTACTATGTAATATTTTTTGTTTCTTTTGTATGTTTTTCCCCATGGTATAATCTCTGTTTTCACTGTATTTGATTCCCGTGCCCTGCATCTTATATATACATTTTTCTAATTTGGGGAAGGGGGGGAAATAACAAAATGCTGAAACACGGATACAGTTTCTCATTTTAACAATGAGAAGTACAAGACACTGTTGGAAACAAACTTTACAACTTTGCGGGGGGGGGGGGGG
>NW_012267229.1:17868764-17908477 GCF_000151885.1 Dipodomys ordii
TTTTTCTTTTTTCTTATGTGGTGCTGAGGAATCGAACCCAGGGCCTCAGGCATGCAAGGCAAGCACTCTACCACTGAGCCACCTTCCCAGCCTGACATCACAGTTTTGACTCTGTGTCCTTTCACCCTTTCCTGCCTCTTTCCTACCCACTTCCCAATCACAGTCATCCTTTCTTCTACTGAGAGAAGTCATTGGACCTGAGTTCTAGACCTACATCTGTCATTTGCCTTGCAGTGTGGAGTTGAGGCACTCATTTGCCTTTCTGACCCTCTGTCCTCAGCAGAGAAGCTAATTGCTTCTTCGTCTCCCACCTCCCAGGCTGTTACAGGGTCTGCTAGGACTAGGCTATGTGGTAGACCTCCTACATCTCTGCACACTCAGAGCCAGCTGCCCCTGGACACCAACAAGGGCTCTACGGGCTCACTAAGTCCAAACCTAGACTTTCTGCCTGAACCCTGGGTAGTCTCTTCCCCTCCTCCAACACTGGGGCACTCACCAGTTTGACCAA
This sequence comes from Dipodomys ordii, assembly GCF_000151885.1. Taxonomy (NCBI): domain Eukaryota; kingdom Metazoa; phylum Chordata; class Mammalia; order Rodentia; family Heteromyidae; genus Dipodomys; species Dipodomys ordii. Next base: position 17,869,273 of record NW_012267229.1, read on the forward strand.
CTTGGCCCCTGGGCACTATCTGTTTACTCCCACCAGGCATCCATGCTACAAATTTTATCTCTACAGCCTGTCCTCTGTTCCTGACCTCACTGCCAGCTCTTTATTTCAGGCAGCTGGCATCTAGAGCAGCACCCTCCCAACTAGTGTCTCTAGCTCTACACAATAACCAGGAGTGCCTAAAATGGGAAGTCATTTCCACCACTCCCCCCGCAACACCCCCACCACACACAGAAGCACAGGTGCTGTGTTAGCGTCAGTGGCAAAACCCTATCATTGACCTCTGCCAGCCCCATCCCTCATGATAGGCAAAAAACATTCTGCTCTTGTGCCTCTCAGAATCGGTACTTTCTCAAACCTGCTAGACATCTGCCCACTGTATTTATTCTGCCTGGAATACTTCTTCAGCACCTCTGCCACATTCCTTTCCTGCATCTGGCTGATCCCTCCATATCTGTCAGGGTTTGGGCACACAGATTTGTCAGTAAGGGTGTTGAGTGTCTGCCATGTACCAAGCATGCTTGGTATTGTTCATGACCAGTTTCTACAAAAAGTCTTCCCTGGGCCCCTCCTCACCTCGGTACCTTGAGCACACCCTCTGCACGTAAGCCTCCCCTTAAGATGAGGAACTCTGGGTCCAGGCTGCAGTCACAACTCTTGGCTTTGCCTCCCCTGCTTCAGTCTCCTCACCTGTGAGGAGATGAGAATACTAGTACTTACCTTGTGAGAGTTTGGGGGGATAAATAAATATATTTAAATCACTTAGCATAGTTCCTGGCACAAGGGAGGGGACCATAAGTCATAGCTATTCTCACAAGTGCTTTGGGCCTGTACACTTGTCTGTCTCTCCCCCTAACCAACTTCGAGGAGAGACTGATTGTACATTTTCTGTTCCTTCAACATCATTTCCTGGTCATAACTGCTATCAAAGATGCTCTGAATCTCTCAAGACTGGCTTATGTATTGTTGATCTTCACATGAGCAGTCTGTGCTGTTTTTTAGAGAGCAGATGTTAAATCTGTTTGGAAATGAAGACACAGCCCTGTGATGAAGGTAGCCTGGTTCTATAAGAGGAGCCTGAGCTGTGAGGCCAAAGCCCAAGTTGAATGCCACGTCTGGCACACATGACTTGTACATAGGGGAAGATGCCTTGCTCTGTGTGCAGTGTGTGGCCACTTTTCATCATAGCTTTATTGCAGGGTCATTTGAGCATTAATAAGGTTTGTAAAAACCTGGCATTTGTTAAAGTGGCCTGATGTATAGTCAGTCTCTGTACTGTGAGCAAAGGGATAGTCCCAGAGGTTTAGAGAGATCATCTATGCATTCCCCCCAAAATCTCTTTACTGGGTTTCCAGCTTCCATTTCCCCACCTGACAAAAACAGACAGTCTCTAGGATCCTCCTCGAATAGTCTCCTACTTTAGGAGCTTTAGGGGTTTCATTTGGCTGGAGATGGTGCCCCCCCATCACCCTTTCCCCTCTCTCCCACCATGCCCCCCCCCACGGTTAAGTTTTCTCCCATTGCTTTGGAATTGAAAAAGGAGCTGGTATCTCTGGATGTGGGCACTTCTGGCCTACAGCTATAGACAGTGGCCATGTTGTCATTGGGGCTTTATGTTTGGCTGAGTCATGTCCTCTCTTATTGAAACAAGGGATTCATAATGGCTTCACAGAAGCCCCTTATGGCCGTCCCCTTCTATCAGCCAGGAGCAGATTAGAAATGACATCGCATGCTCACTTGGAGGGCTTGCAGCTGACTGCCAGGAGAGATAGAGTCAGGAAGAACAGGGAGCTGGCAGTTTGGTAGCTCCCCAAGACAGATTAACATTTAAAGTGGAGATGTGGCAGGGAGGGGAACGCACACACGTAGGCACATACAACAGTGCAGTAATGGCACCTTGATGCTACACATACCACCTCCATGTTACCTTTGGAGATGAATCTGTTTATTTTAGCAGCCCCCAAACAGGCTGATGCTGCTATGAATTACAATCTGTTCTACTCACTGCACCATTCACTGAATTACCATCTAAGTTTTTGTTCTTTTTTTTGTTCTTTTTTTTTTTTTTTTTTTTTTTTGTCTGTCGTGGGCCTTGAACTCTGAGCCCGGGCGCTGTCCCACAGCTCTTTAGCTCAAGTCGATCGTTCTACCACTTAAGCCATAGTGCCTTCTGGTTTTCTGGTGGCTAATTGGAGATAAGAGTCTCATGGACTTTTCCTGCCCAGGCTGGCTTTGAACTGTGATCCTCAGATCTCAGCCTCCTAAGTAACTAGGATTACAGGCGTGAGCCACCAGTGCCCAGCTTAAGTTTTTGTTCTTAGCCTTTCTTATGAAATGAGCAAAACAAAACCTATCAGAGTGTTTTGTTTCTCAACTCAAATTGTGTGTGGAGTTTTCTGGTCTAGCTGCAGTCTGGGTTTTTTTCTCCCCTTTCTTTTTAGGTTTCTTCAATTTATAGGAAAGAGGTAGGACAAGAAACTAGATGACCTTACATTTATGTGTGGCATATTTTTTTAAATATCCCCTTGAGTTGTTCATGTGTTAGTCCTGGAAAAGGGCCATAAAACTTAAGACATTTTCTTCCTCTGAATTATGAAAAGAACACAGGCCTGGAACCAAATTTATGCACTTCTGTCCTGTCTCTACCACTTACTTCACCATGAGTTTTGTGACCTTAAGAGAGATTTCATCTCTCAAGCCTCAGTTTCCCATTTGAAAAGTGGAAATAGTCATAGTTGTTACCTCTGGAAGTTTTTGGGCTTTTTTAACCTCTGGAGATTTTTGCGGGGAAACATGCAAATAGTACACGGTCTGGCACCTTCTAAAGGACTCAAAAATGTTACTATTCTTCTCATTCCACTTGTGCTGAGAGCAAAAGGATGAATATTAAAGGCCTTAGACTAAGGAAGCATTTTCTACTCCTCAAGCCACTACCTGAATGAGTGGTAGTCATGTCATCTGTCTTAGTTTTCCATCTCTGAAATCTGAAAGTGATATTTACTGTGCACTCTTGGTGCCAGTGCCTGCTGTACCAGGCAAATGCCGAGCTGCCAGCAAGACAGCCACCCTCAGAGGAGACTGAGAATATGAATTAACTTGTGGACTACTCTCTTGAACCCATAACTCTCCTATTCTGTTTCAGACACAATCCAGCCTATAAGATAAACGCACATCCTTAAGGTCACTGTATTCTTGGTATTTCTTTTTTATTCTCTGTTAACCATATTCACATTTGAAGAGCACTGGACTTGTTTGCCCTAATTGTTTTAAATGGCCTGTCCAGTGTAACAGCAAACCGAAGACTTGCATCCTGTTGCTGGGAGGCTTAATTTACTGATGAGAAGAGGAGTAAATTGTCAGTGCTGACCCACCAAGTCCCATTGAAGTGACAGTGCATTGAGGCATGTTTGGCAGCGGCTGTCCTGATCGTCAGAGCTATCGGCTTAAAGCCATCCATGTGCCTGTGTTCAGGCAGAAACTCATTACCTCTGGAGAGAAAGGTGCCTCGGCCCCAGATTGGCTGCAGATTTTCAAAGCCACAAGGAACCTTCTTGAGTATGATATCAAGTGTAGCACATTTCCACTGCCATCCTTCAGTCAGGGTGGTCATGATAATTGATTTCAGGGCTCTTTACCTCCCTCCCCCAGCTCCAATATTGCTTCACATCTCTTTTCCAGTTCATCTCTGCAGACAAGTGGTGGAATAGAGTTGGCCTTAGGCACATCCCTCTTTGCCTTTCCTGAGCTAGTTCAGGCTTCTCTTTCCAGGCAAAGGAACTGAGGCCAAGGAAAGTTGGTTGACTTGCCTAAGGACACTAGAGAGTTAGTGTAAAGCTGGGATCTGATCTGTTTGCTGAGTACTCTGTCCCACCTTACAGAAGAACTGGGTGGCTGAATTTCTGCGTTATAGTCCAGAGAAGTTCCTTATCTATCTACATGGTGTGGTGTTGTCAGGGGCTCTTTTGAGACTGGGAGGGAGGGACTTTTGAGAAGTACTTCATGATTAGTTCATTGTCTGTGTGCTAAGGAGGATGGGCTGCACTGTTGATTTTAAAACCCGACTATGTTTGGGAGTATTTCTCAGTATTAGAGTATACTTTCCCAGCATTCACAAGATACCCTGGGTTTGGTCCCAAAAGCAGTTCCCAAAAGCTTAAAAACCCACCTGCTTCCTTGGTCAGTTGCTATCATTGGGATCCTTGTAGCATAGGAGAAACAGGTCCACCATGTACAGCTAGAGCATAGCCATCAGATAATTTGAACACTTAGTTTGGGAACCTTTCACCAAGAAAGATAGAGTCTAGGAAGAGGCTTGTCACAATCTTTTAATTCTCACAACTTTCCTATCACTTTTATATTCTCCAGAGACTGAATCCTAACCAGAGGCACCAGCTGAATTATACTAACAGTGTCTGAGAGTCTCAGACACCCTTAGACTTTCTCTTAAGGATACCTGAAGAACCATACCAAGTCCTTACTCCAAGATTAATTTCTTTCCTGATGTCTTGGAAATCCTGAAAAGGAGCCAGAGGTTCATTAACTCATTTGTAATACACATACAATACAACAACAATGGATAATAAAGGTGACTTCCCATCTCAATAACTGTGCCCAACCCCACTCACTTCCTTTTATTTCCTCTTAGTGAGTCCACACTAGTACTCAGCTTCCCCTTAACCCAGTTGACAGTAAATATTTCACACAGGAGGGAAGCACACATCAGAATCATCAGTGCAAAGCAGGCCATGGGAGGTGCTGTGTGAGGTACAAACCCAGGATCTGGGCATGAAAGATCGGAGACTCATATCTGCTGGCAGATCTCAGGGAAAGGTCTGTAGAAGAGGACCACCACGTGTTAGACTGAATATATTGTGATAGAGAACAGGGAAGACAATTAAGCCAGAAAAGGCAGGGCAGGTGCAGTCATGCTAGGGCAAAAGGCACTAGTGAACAGGATGTGTAGAAGGTATGAAGCCTGTCCCCTGATGTCAGGGAGACCATAGCTATCAGGCCTTCCTGCATGCTGTGTCATGAGCCTCGAAGCCTTACCAAAAGTCATTTCTTCCAGGATACCTGCCAACCTGCCCTGATCAGCACCTACTGCTTGTGATCTATTTTTCCGTGCCTCCCTCCCTCCTTTCTTCATTCCTTCCATCTTTCTTTCCTTATAGGGTGGGGAAATGTTGTTATTTGTTTTGAAGCAGTCTATCCCCCTGCCTCTGGTAAATTATTTTTTTAACCTGTATACATACTACATCCCTTTACTTTCTGGTCTTTTTCTAATTTCCTGTGTCTCTGTGACCTCCTTAGACAGTTAGCACTTGGGTAACCAAGACAAGGGCTTTCCCTTACCCTCATTTACCCTTTTTTTTTTTTCTTTGTACTTTTTCTTTTTCCCTGCCTTAACTTCATGCTTAGTTTGGTATTCTGGCTACAAGCACTTAGTAGGGCCAGGACTTTAAATGCTCTGCACTGTGGTACACATTTCCACATCAGAAGTGGAGCAGACAGGAGTACTGTGCTTTGGGAAGTCCATTTTCTATTAACTGGTGATTATGTAATTACGAGCAATTCCACCTCCTTGTGCCTTCGTTTCTAATTTGTACAATGGGATTAATAATCCCTTCCCTGCCCTCTTTAACTTTGCTAGTAAGGACACTTAGGTATAATAACATTTTAAACTGTAGCAATGTAGAGAACTACAAAGCCTTCATTCTGAATGCTTTTTGTATGCATGAAAGTCAGAAGTAACCCACCTTTCCTGTGTTGTGTCCCCACCCCTGCTGCTGACCACGTAGAAGTTACAATGATGGGTAATGGGAAAAGAAGAGGCCTTTCTGTCTTTTAAACTGCTCAGACATCAGGCTAGCGCTCCAAGATTACCTCATGAGCATTATTTCAATTACCAGCTTACCAAGGCCGTTGCTAAATGAAACTGAGAATTGGTGGTGGTGGTGGTGGTGGTGGTGGTGGTGGTCGTAGGCTGGGCAGAGTAGGCCTGGCTGTCTGCAGCCCTCTGTGCCTCACAGACAGGCCTTTAGGGGCGAGATGAAAAGTAGCTTGTGTTGCTCCAGGCTGGCCCCCTGGGCGAATAAAAGAGTGCATTATCTGCGACTAAGTAGTCTCTGAAGAGTTCTTGTTGGAGATTGACGACCACAGTGCTAAGTCCTTCCAGTTCAGAAAAGTGGAAAACAGTGTCCCAGGGGCTCTGTCAGTGACAGAGCCTGGGTTGTCAGAAGGAACCATGGCCATAAAAATACCAGCGGAATTAAGAAATGGGCTGTTGTCACTGGAAGCATGGTTGAGCACCTGCTGCTCTGGCTCAGCCAGTGTGTGTGCACACTGAGGTGTCCCCACTTCTCAGGCCTCACTTCAGCTCAGGGACCAAAACACGATGGCTTTTTTCTCTTATTTACTCCATGGACATTTACTGAGCTAGGTACAAACCATATTGAAGCCCTGCCAGGCTTCTGGGGCTCAGAGACCAGCCTGATGACATGAAGGATGTTAGTGTGAAGATGTCACACTAACTGGTGTGGCAGCAATGTGAGGAAAAGGTCCTGTCATGGAGTGGCTTGTCTGGGGTGCCCTCAAAAATTGGGGTAAATGTTGGCTATTATTAAAGAGACAGGAAAAGGCTTTATGGCCAAGGGTATGAACTTAACGAGATACTCCAAGTCCATGGACAGGAAGGCAATGGTGGGCGGGGGGTCCAGCAAGGGAGAAGAATTCCCCAGGCAGAACAATAGTAGTCCCTGAGATGGGGAGTAAGGAGGTGAAGGAATTTTCTAAAATTGACTGCAGTGATGACTGCACAGGTCTGAACACACAAAAGCCATTAAGTTTGCATACCTTATATGAATGGCATATATCTGAATTACATCTCTATAGTCTTTAAATTTCCAAAAGAAGAAGCAGAAACATCAGCAACATTTCCTGCAGAGGAAGAAGGGCAAGGACAATCTGGTAGACCTTCAGTGCTGGAGGGTAGGGAAAGAAGAAACTGGTCATTTGTTAGGGCTTGAACATATGAGGGTATTGGACTTGCAAGGTACAATGGGAAAGCTGTCACATTTGCTGCTGTTAAAACATAAGCACAGCCGGGCACTGGTGGCTCATGCCTGTAATCCTAGCTACTCAGGAGGCTGAGATCTGAGGATTGCAGTTCAAAGCCAGCCTGGGCAGGAAAGACCATGAGACTCCTATCTCCAATAAATCACCAGAAAACCGGAAGTGGTGCTGTGGCTCAAGTGGTAGAGCGCTTGCTTTGAGCTGAAGAGCTGAGGTACAGCGCCCAGGCCCAGAGTTCAAGCCCCATGACTGACAAAAAAAAAACATAAGCAAAAGGATACATGTTACCCACATAGGGTTCCAGTACCCTCAGTGCTGCCTGGGCACCAATAAAGACTTCCAAAGTGACTTTTTCCCTGGGTAACCTGGGAAAAAAAGTTCACTGTATGTTGTAGAAAGGCTACTTATGAATATAAGGCCCAAACCAAAAAGTAAAGAACAAGCAAATGGAGAGGAGAGTTGTCACAAGAGGGGGAGAAATGGAAGGGGTAACAGACCTGAGTACAGTTAGAAGTCAGTTGTGGTGCTATACTGTAATAGGATGAGTGTAGTTCATAATTTATTAATATTTCATAAAGTACTGAATGAGTTCAAGGCTTCCCAACAAAAGAAATGATGTTTCAGGAAGCTAATTACTCTCACATGATCATTATAGTCTGTGTCCATGTATTATCACATTGTATCCCATAAATATTTGCAATTATTATGTGTCACTTAAGCATTTTTTAAAATGAAATAAACCTGAGGATAAGTTGGTGGAAATGGATGTAGGCTTGGTTCTCTTTGGCTTGGCCCTGACTTATGAGAGGAGAAATGGACTTTAAACCTTGACTTCTGAGGGCCTGGGAAGGTGGCTCAGTGGTAGAGTGCTTGCCTGCATACATGAGGCCCTGGGCTCAATTCCTCAGCACCACATAAGCAGAAAAAGCCAGAAGTGGTGCTGTGGCTCAAGTGGTAGAGCGCTAGCCTTGAGCTGAAGAGCTGAGGGACAGTGCCCAGGCCCAGAGTTTAGGACCCACAACCAACAAAAACAAAAAACTTCTGAGATTTCTGCAGTACATGAAGAATGAAGAGTTCCAGAACAAAAGTTGGTTTAGTTGTAGTATGCCATTTGCTGTTGGTGTTTTGTGGCTGTTCTTTGACTCTCTTATCCCAGTGTTTCTTTGTTTCTAGGACATAGTCCGGCGTGGAGAGATCATAGACAACGACATGGAGGACGAGTTCTACCTCCGGCGCTTGGATGCAGGGCTCTTCATTCTCCAGCACATCTGCTACATCATGGCTGAGATCTGCAATGCCAATGTCCCCCAGGTACAAGGGGCTTTCCTGGATGGACCTGGCCCTCCTGCCTCCTTCCTAGCCACCTAAGTAGGTAGAGACTAAGGAAGGAAGTGAATCCACACTCTCCTGAATGGAATTCCTTCACTCTGTGGACTCTGCTGCAGGGGAGGCAGTGAATGAATCCCAAGGCTGTAATCTGGTTTCTGCCAGAATGCAGGATCCTTTTTCTCTTTCTTTTTCTTCCTTCCTAGATTCGCCAGCGTGTTCACCAGATCCTGAATATGCGGGGAAGCTCTATCAAGATTGTCAGGCACATCATCAAGGGTAAGTCAGACGCTCCTGGGCTTCAGGCTTTGGGGAACTGGGAACTACAAGGGTGCTTGCCAGCCGAGTCCCTGTCAGCATCCCTGGTGACAGGAGGTTCTCACAAAAAGTGTGAATGTCTTAACCATTTTGCTGTGCCAGCCATCTGTGCGAGAACCAGGGAGACTAACCTTGTTTCCTGCCCCTGCCCCTCCATTCCCAGAATGGAGGTGAGAAGCACCAAGGCTCAAAAATACTTATGGGGGTTTTTTGCGGGGAGGGCGGGGGGAGGGGTTGTTTGTTTTTGTTTTTTGTCAGTCGTGGGGCTTGAACTCTGGGCTTGGGCACTGTCCCTCAGCTCTTGCTCTACCACTTGAGCCACAGCGCCACTTCCAGTTTTTCTGGTGGTTTATTGGAGATAAGAGTCTCATGGACTTTCCTTCCCTGGCTGGCTTTGAACCGGGATACTCATCTCAGCCTCCTGAGTAGCTAGGATTACAGACGTGAGCCACCAGTGCCCGGCTGTTAAAAATTTTTAAAGAAGCCAGATGCTAGTGTCTCATGCCTGTAATCCTAGCTACCCAGGAGGCTGATATCTGAGGATCATGATTCAAAGCCAGCTTGGGCAGGAAATTTCATGAGACTCTTCTCCAATAAACTAGTCAAAAAAGCTGGATGTGGCACTATGGCTCAAGTGGCAGAGCACTCGCCTTGAGCAAAAGAAGCTCAGGGACAGCACCCAGGCCCAGAGTTCAAGCTCCAGGACCAGAAGAAAAAAAAATTAAGGAAAGAAAAGGCAAAACAAAAACTCTAGTTTTTTAGGGGAAGGGAAAAAACAAATTGTTTAAATAGGGATACAGGTGGACCCATTGCAACAATGAGATATACAAATCGTTATGTCGAAAAAAGGTGGCTCAGTGGTAGAGTGCTTGCCTTGCATGCATGAGGCCCTAGGTTTGATTCTTCAGCACCACATAAGCAAAAAGAAAAAAGCCAGAAGTAGCACTGTGGCTCAAGTGGTAGAACCCTAGCCTTGAGCTGAAGAGCTGAGGGACAGCGCCCAGGCCCAGAGTTCAGGCCCCACGATCGGACCCAAAAAAAAAAAAAAAAAGAAAAACGAACTTTACAACTTTGGGGGCGGGGGAGAAGAAATTGGAAGGGTTGGGAAGGGGAAACAAAGGAGGAGGCGACAATGCTTGATAAGAAATGTACTCATTATCTTGCTCATGTAATTGTAACCCCTCTATGGTATGTTCACAATTTTTAAAAAAAGTTCTAGTTTTTAACTGCAAAAAAAGAGAAGGAAAGAAAACAAGAATGTGACAACTAGATTTGTAAAAATCTGGAAAGCAGTGTCTTAAACAGTATGGTGTGATAGAAAGCTGCCTGCCTGCCTGGGGTCCCAGCCCCACCTCCACCAGCTCTGTGGACCCCAACACTTCATTTGCTAGAAAACAAAGAAAGAGAGCTCAGCCAGTATAAACATCCCACACCTCCTGCCCACCCCACAGTGGCCCCGAAATGCTGCTGGGTCTTTGGCTAGACCTGCCCTGGCTTCAGTGGCCCTAGACTATACTCCATCTGCAGTGCATTCCCACCCCCAGGCCACTTAGGCACCAACTAGAGAAAAGCACAGACAGAAAGATGTGGTAGGTTTAGATGTCATAATACTGATCATGCCACATTTAGATCCCAGATGGGCTGGGGGACCACATCCAGACCTTTGTCTCTCTGGCCCTAGTTCTGTCCTTTACCACGATGAGCAGTTGGGCTAGATTGACTCCTTGCAGGTGTGAAATGAAAAGGAACGGTAACTACACGCATAACCAAGTGAACAGTGCCAGGGTCTGTATCCTGATTCTGCTATTTCCTTTGTTACCTCAGGTAGGAGATCCAGGTCTCCATGCCTCATAGAATTATGGAGGATTCAAGGAATGATCACAGCATATGGGAAATGTTTGACCCTTAATAAGTTCTCAGTTACTGCTGGCTAGCATGAATTTTCAGAAATGTCATGGTAATTATCATTATTATCAGTGAGACATAGCTAAAGTCTTGTGGAAGCCTTGCCAGAAAAGTGGCACTGAGCTGTCCTGCAGGACTGGGATTGGGTATTTCAGGAAGGACAGTATGAATGAAGGCACCTAGCTAGGAATCACATATTGGTGCCATCCTCCCAGGCCAGAGGCATGGCACCCCTTTTGCCCATTCTGCAGATAGAGAGTTCAAGACTAGGTGGTGACATGGGCAGCAGAGGAAAGCTGGGGAAGGCCCTGGTTCCACGTCTTCCATCCATGGGGGACCCTGGTAGCCTCCTTCCCAATCTCAGTGTGAGATCCAGCTGAATTCTGCTAGTCCTTCAGCCACCTGTGGAGGGTGTAGCTTGGTGATTTGCAACTCCAGCTTTAAATGCCATTTACTTCTGACGCCTACATGTTTAATTAGAACATCTTACTACCGTGGGCTCTACTGCCTTGCATTTAGTCTTCTCCCTGCACCTCCATCCCTGAAACCAAAATAGTGAGCTTTTGGGAAGGAAAAAGTGTTGTCAGTGGTGCTGACAAGTAGTAGGTGGGTGTTTTTCTTTCTTACCTGTACCTTGCAAAACATAAGTAATGATAAGTTCTTCCCTCCCAATTCGTCTCCCTATTGCCTGTTTGAAATACTGATTGTCCTCAGCACTGAGCTGAGACTTGATGCAACATAGGAACCTACACCTGCTCAGGTGTTATTTCTTTCCCACGTTTTGCCCCTCTGTTCTCTCCATCCCCACATCCCTTTTCCAGGCAGTCCTGCAGCAAGTCCTGCCACTTCTGCCTCCAGCTCAGTCTTGACTCCATGTGCTCCTCTCCATCTGTTCCCCCGCCCTCCACCCTAGCACCCTGTTCATTTCTGTCTGAGCCCTTATCACAGTCTGTAATTGTTTCTATTTATGCGCTCCCTCGTTTGATCTGTCTCATACATTCAAATGTAAGCTGCATGACATAGAGGCCTTGTCTGCCTCACTCAGCATGTCTCCTCAGCTCTAGAGTGGTCAGTCTTGTAAGAGCAGTCTAAGAAATATTGTAAGCATTTGCTGGATTCAACCTCCCCCTTATGTGAATTTAATGTGGCAGACAGTTCCTAGACTCCTCAGGGCACTGGGCACAGTTGAAAGGAATTATGATAGGTATTGAAGGTATCCAAAAGGGTCACCCAGCACCTGTCCTCGGAGTTTACAGTCTACTGGGGGGACACTGATGTATCTGTGAGCAACTATAATTGAAGGGAATGAAGCACAACACACTGCAGTGACAAGCCAGGCATTGCCCAGTGCCAGGCTCTGCATCCAGTGCTAGCGAAGTGGAGCAGAGTGCGTGAGCAAGCCCTCCCCTCCCCCTGCCCACCCTTGAGCCTTCAAGTCTAGAGGTTATAATGTGCTAAGTGTTGCTTTGTAGTTGTGAACCATGCACACCCCAGGAGGCTGGGTGTAACAACCCCTCCCAGGACTGCAAATGGTGCTCAAGATTAAGAGGGAGAGAGAGATGCTTCCAGGAAGACACAGCCATGCAAAACAGAGGCCTAGAGACAAGACAGGAGCTGGTGGCCTTGCCTAGGACTCCAGCAGGCAGCACGCTGCACATGGAACACCAAGTGGGGAAGGGGTGCTGATAGGCACAGTTTGTGGGTTCGATTAGGTGCATCGTAGCTTTGGGGTCCAGTTTTTGGCTGCACCTTCTTGTTAGCCAGTGGGCAGCTCGAGAGGTACATTTGAAGGCAGGATACTACGGGCCATTTCTCAGTCCCATCCTTGACCCATGGGCCAGCAGGGGTGGGAGAGAAGCATTTCCATGGGGTCTGCAGCCTGCACAGTGTGGCCACAGCCAAGCCACTGCTGCACACAGCACAGGGAGGACCCTCAGAGCCCATCACTTGGCAGTGTGAGAGCAGTTTTGAAGCCAAAGGGGGATGAGGCTGCAGTGTGGCTGGGCTCTGCTGGCCACCTCTTTCTCCTAAAGCTCACCAGCTCTCCTGTTTACCCCTGCTCCCCACACTTTGCTTCTTTGCTCCATCAAAAAGCCTGGTAGGAAAAAAAGCCTCATAAAGAAAACCAGCTCATCATCCTGTCCTCTTTGATTTTAATTTTGTTTTTCAGTTTGGGCTGCTTCCTTTTTTTTTAACATACTAATTAGATGCAAGCTTTTTTTCTTTGATTTTATGGCCTACATATTTCCTAAATTTTGCTGGCAGGATGACAGCTGATATATCCCCTGAGGTCTCAGGAAAACGCTGATGAGGCAAGCCCAGCGGGGGTACTTTACCCAGGATTTTCAGTCCCCTTCTCATGATTTTCCTCCCTCCTCTTCTGATTGGGGGGGGTGGGATGCCAAGAGATCAGGGAATAATTGATGGCTCATTAAATTCCTGCTTTCTGTAGGCTGCTTACTCGGCGCTCCCGGAGTCCCGCCTTCCTAGAACAGGCCGTGGCCCTGGGCCTGCGGGACTGTGGACCCTCCCAGGGAACTGCAGTCTGAGGACGCAGAGGGCAGGGCCGACACTGGGCTCTGCAAGGACAGCAGCAGCCTTTAAAACTTTTGGCACAGAGCAGGGCTCACTCCGTCACTGCTGAGCCTCAGGAGGGCCAGGCTTCAGGGTTCTCTGTACCAGCCCAGAAACCCAGAGTCCCATGGGTAGAAGGGTTTCTCACTGACAACTTAGAAAGCAGGGTGGACTTCATTCTGCAGTCAGGAGCTGAGACACTCAGAGGTCAAGCACTGTCACCCATATCACTAGTCACATTGGAAACTGAGTGCAAACACAAACAGAGTTGTACATGGAGGTAGCTCCATCTTGGTGAAAGGCAAGCTCCAGTTGTGCCTATTGGCTTGTGCATGCCTACACATTGTTAAGAAAGAAAAGAAAACTATAGAGAACCCACGTGGCATTGCAGGAACCCAGTATGCTCCCCAGAGGCCCTGTTCTCAAGGGGCATATAGTCCCCTCACATGGTCAAAAGCAAAGTGAGGTCAGCACTGGGACTGGAGGTTGCAGGAGTAAAGGAGCTTGAAAAGGGTCATGGAGAAGGATGTTGTGGCAGAAGGACTTGGGTGGGTTTAGTATGGTAGCAGGTTCATGGTTTAATCAGTACTGTCTACCTGAAGAACTTTTTTCATCCTGCAAAACCAAAACTCTAGACCCATGAAACTCTCTTTTTTTGGTCAGTGGTGGGGCTTGAACTCTAGGCTTGGGTGCTGCCCCTCAGCTCTTTGCTCAAGGCTAGCGCTCTACCACTTGAGCCACAGTGCCACTTCTGGTTTTCTGGTGGTTTATTGGACATAAGAGTCTCACACTTTTCTGCCCAGGCTGGCTTTGAACCATGATCCTCAGATCCCAGCCTCCTGAGTTGCTAGGATTACAGGCCTGAGCTCACCAGCGCTGGGCTCCATGAAACTCTTGACTCCCAGTTTCTCATGATCTCATTACCTCATTCCCTGCATCCCTCATAGCCCTCTCTGTGACTTTGATGCTGTTAAGTAAAAAAGTGGCTCTGTGAAGCATACAGACCATGCATGAGTCAGGGTCAGCTACTGGACTGTAGCTGTAGGGTGGGAACTGTGGTCTGGGGGTGGGTGGTGCTTCCCACTGCGTATGCCTATGCAGTGTTGCGTCAGAATCCCTGTCTAGTCACATAGGTATTGAGTCAATTAGAGTAAGTGGTCAGAAGACCATACAGGTGCCAGGGAGTAGCCAAGACTATTTGCAGAGGAAAGCATGGAGGATTGCTGACTCAAAACCCCTTCACCACTGGTAGATGAGAATGAGCCAGAGAAGCCCTGTGCTTTATTATAAGAGCATTTGAAAGTGGGCTGTGCTGCTCTGATGTGCTTGCATTTTGATGGCTTGAAAATCTCTCCTTGGGATCCTATTGACGTGTATCTCCATATTGCTTTGGGCCTTGATAACCTCAGCCCTTACCTCAATCTTAAAGTTGCAGAAGCTGATGGAATTGATCTTTTAATGACATGATGGGTGCCTGTGATGTGTGCTTCTTAGGGACATGTGGATGTCTTTAGTGAAGATGTAAGATTAGCGCTTGGCTTGCTGGCCCTTGAGTCCCACACCGAGTTCTCACAGGGAGGGCACTCCTGATGCATGCCTAGGACAGAGAGGGAGGAAAGAGCTGCCCTGTGAGAACCATGGTGGTAAAAATTCCCGGGCTCACATGCAGAAAAGTTGTGGATTGGCATGCAGGCCAGACTCAACTCTTCTAGCCTTGTGGGATTGTGATGGCCATTCAGTGCTTTATCTGGCAGGACCATGAGTAAAAATTCCTTCTCTGATTGTGTTCACTTTGAGAACATTCCTGAAGAAATTTATTCCCCTTAACCCAGCAGAGCATTCTTCTCCCAGAGAACACCTTTAAGTCCTCCAAGTCCATTGTTGTCAGGAAGGAATGTATAGAGCCAGGAATCTGCCTGTCCTGTCTCTATTTTGTGGCTATTACTACATCTTCCAGGATTTTTCAATGTGGAGATACTGCCCTTCCTTTTCCCTTCCCTCTGCATTTTTAAAGGAGAAGCATTTAAGGCTTCAGGTCTAGGACTCTGACCTAGCTATGAGCTCTGGTCCAGGTCCCTGCCCTGGAAAACAGCCCCCTCTCCCCCCCTCCATCACCAGCCTCCTGTCCCCTCCTCTCCCTCTTAACATAAACAGAACAGCTTGTATTCCATGTCTGAATAGTAAACCTGCTGCCTAAAGTTTGCTTTAATATTTATGCATTCGGCACTGCTGCCTGGTTTTGAGCTCCATCAAAGCCTTTATTCTAAGAGCATTTGAGAATGCTGGAGAGGGGAAGGGAGTTGTGCGTGCCAACTCCTCATCATCCTCTCCCCACCATCCTCATCCACTCTCTCCCTACCCATAAGTCTCCCTTCAAAGCATCTCTCCTTTCTCTCCCTTACATACACACAAACAGAGAGAGAGAGGGAGAGCTCTCAGATAGAACAGAGAACTCCCCAAGACCTCTGGGAGGAATCTGTTCAATATTTATCAGCTACTACAGCAGCTATAATAACCAGAGGTAGCTGGCGCCAACAAGATCTGCTCCAACCAAGAATCTCCTCTAGAACAAAGGGTGGGGGACCGGGACCTGGTCCTAGAGCCGGGCATGGGGGGGTGGTAATCCTGCAGGAAACCAGGCTATTACACCTGCTTCGGGGCCTGGTTCCATGGCTGGTTGGCTGTGGGACCCTGGCCAGTCACCTGGCCCTCAAGAGTTGCAGTCCATTTCTGACAAAGCTCTGCCAGCTCCATATCCAGGCTTCTTAAGAGAATGAGTTCCCAGTAACCCACCCCACACCTGTCCTGGCCACAGGGACCCCTCACCACAAGAGTTCTGTTAGGGCTGGCCTTTCTCAAGTTGCTGTGGCTTTTGAAGGCTCATACAGTAGAGAGAGAGAAGGTAGGGTATTGCTTAGCCCTAGGCCCAGTGTCTTTGGTGACCTTAGACTGCTGCCTCAGGGCCTGGGGTTCAGGTTCCAGCTCTTCTCTCAGTTGCCTCAGTTCTCTGATAGCCTTGTGTCCCACTCTGAAAGCAGGCTTGGAGATGTTAAACAAGGCTACATCTATAAGGGTGGCAGACCTTGTTTCTAGTTGCCTTTGGCTGGCTCTATTTTCTCTGCTTTGTGCATTCTGAGATCAAATCCCTCCAGGGAAGCTGGCTTCATTGTTGGAAAATCACTGACCCAAAGGTTCTGACTTTTCTCAGTGTCTCCTCCTGCCTGACTCTGAGGAGACATTAGAGCTGTGGTAGTTCAGTCCATTAAGACTCCTGCCTGCCTCCAAGGTATTAAATGCTCTGCTAGTCATTCTTTGTCTCTGGGAGGCATGGACATCACTCACCTGTGAGGGAGAGACCGGGCCCATGGCCTGGCAGATCTCTCCTCCAGGCTGGAAGGGAGGCATCACAGTCATCTGCTGTTGGAGGTGATGGATGGACCTCACACAGGAGGAGGGGCTCCAGGGGGAGGCACACAGCTGGCACATGTCTGAATCCCAAATCCCAGTTTCCAGCACATGTCCAAAGTAATAAACAGGAAGAAGAAGCTGGAGCAAAATTATTCTCCCAGCATCAGGATAGGGTGCTCACCTCCTCTGCTCTCTTGAGTCTGTGGATCTGGATTAGCAGATGTTTTCTAACACAGAAAGAAACCTCCTGCATGAGCTCCATGATTCTGTCTCACACCAGGCCCTGGCTGGCATCAGGGGGCAGAAATGCAAGCAGAAAGCTTATTCACTGGGCCTCACTACCAGATGGCTCCCAGCCAGGCTGGGCTAGGAATTTAGCTGGGGAAGGCTCCCACAAGAGAGGGACAGCACAGGATGGCTGGGAAGTTAAGCCCAGGGTTGGTGGAGCCTGAGCAGCCTGCACATAGGATCAGAAGAAGCAGTCTCCTGCAATAGCCTTGAAAGACAGGTGGGACTTGTCTGCCGTTCACATTGTGGGAAGAGTGATACCGCTCCCCTGGCAGAGGAGGCTGGGGAGGAAACTGGTTTCTCAAATGTCTGTTATTTGCCAGGAACTTCACACTCAGAGGAGACCACCCAAGGTCACTTAGGATTGTGACACTCAACCTGCTTAAGCTGTGCTGTCGTGTCTGCATGCCACCCTCAGAGGGCACGGGCAGCCCAGTCCCCCAGTCCTTTCCTCTTGTTTGCTTTGTTTTTTTTTTTTTCTTGTCGGTCATGGGGCTTGAA
Organism: Dipodomys ordii; assembly: GCF_000151885.1. Taxonomy (NCBI): domain Eukaryota; kingdom Metazoa; phylum Chordata; class Mammalia; order Rodentia; family Heteromyidae; genus Dipodomys; species Dipodomys ordii. The sequence goes on from NW_012267229.1 coordinate 17,886,661, forward strand.
CTCAGGGCTTGGATGCTGCCCCTGAGCTCTTTTGCTCAAGGCTAGTGCTCTACCACTTTGAGCCACAGTATTGGTCCTGTTTTCTGGTGGTTAACTGGAGATGAGTCTCACAGACTTTCCTGGCTTTGAACCACGATCTTCAGATCTCAGTCTCCTGAGTAGGTAGGATTACAGGCATGAACCACTGGCGCCCAGCCCATCCCTTTCCTCTTACCATGTTCTTTAAACCTGCAGGAAACACAGTGCCAACTGCTCTTCCCACCCCATTTCCTAAGCCAGGCACCAGTGTGGGGAGTGAAAAGGCTAATTACTGTACTGAACAGCTGGTAACTTGAGGGTCACTTGAGCCTGGCTAGCCCCTAAGAACCCCTTGACAACATGCAGGCCTCCTTGCTGCCCCTTCCCCAGTCAGACCACTTGCACTTGCTTGCAAGTGTGCAGCAAGTCACCCCTCCCTGAGGCCTCCAGAGCCACCTGGGATTTTTTTAGTTGTTTGGTTACTCTGAATAGAAATAGGCTCTACCTGGGCAGAGCTATTCTCTCCTTCTCCCTCTCTCTCCCTCCCCCCCCTCACCCCCTTTCTCTCCTTCTGTGTCTTTTCTTCTCCCTCCCCCCTCCTTCTCTCTTTCTTCTTTCTCCTCTAATGCTTCAGATTGGACATGCCAGATATGTCCTCCTCCACAGAACTGTCTCTAGCCCTTTATAAATTTTATGTTGGTTTAAGATAAGGTCTTGCCATGCACTTATGCTGGTCTGGAACTCATAGTCTTCCTGCCTCAGCCTCCAGAATGCCAGGATTACAGTGCTGGCCACCCCCTTTCCCCCAGCTGACTTTCATCTCTCATGATCATTACCCTCATCTGATGCTGGCCTCAACTCTAAGGTTTTCTATTTAGAGGGACTGGGGTGAGCCCAACAATTTGCATTTCCAGTAAGTTCTACCCCCTCATGATGCTAAGGCTGCTGGTGGGGTCCCCACACTGAGAGCCACATCCTAGAAGGACACTTGCCCAGTAATCACCTATCTCAATCCTCTCGTGCTGAGACTGGGTAATTTACAAAGAACAGAAATGTTGCTACCTTTGGTGTCCAGTGAAGGCCAGAAGGCCAAAAATGCTATGTCCTTGCATGGCAGAGTGACAGAAAGGCCTCCCTGGCTTTAATCTCATCCGTGAAGGTGGGGGTCTAACTTCCTCCTCAAGGTCCTGGCTCTGAGCACCGCTGCGCCAGGTAGTAAGTTTCAGTGTAGACTCTGGGGGTACACAAATGTTGGTGCACAGCAACTGGGTTTGTGCTGCGTGGACTAGTGAGGGGTGAGGGGAGGATGTGCTTAGGTGGAGAATGTAAACATAGCCACAGCAGGGGCCTCAGTGGACCTCTTGCCTCAGATCCAGCCTGACCACCCTGTCCTGTTCCTAGAATATGCAGAGAACATCGGGGACGGCCGGAGCCCTGAGTTCCGGGAGGCGGAGCAGAAGCGCATCCTGGCCTTGCTGGAGAACTTCTAGACCTTCAGCCAAGCATCGGGGACCCTCTCATGCCCTCCCAGAAACCATTTTAAACACTGCACAGCTGTGTAGCTTTGGACAGATTAAAGCTAGTTTTGTAGCCCTGAGCTGGCACTGTTTGTACCATCTCCCCACAATCGCAGGACTCGTCACCACTGTTGGCCTCACCCCTGCCAAGGCTGCAGGCAGGGCGTGGACTGCGTGCCCTTGGATGGATGCCTGGAGCGTTGTTCAACCCCCAGCCATCAGATTCCCCTGGGGGCTGCTAGCTCTCAGTGGTCCCCTCGGGGGCTCCACTCCCTGAGCTTTGATGGCGGGTGAGATGGGTGGCCAGTTCACACCTGGACTCCAGCACTGGCCTGTGTCCTCACAGCGTTGTATCTTGAGAGAGGCCACAGCACATACACTTACTACATTAAAGGTCTGTTGTTGTAATTGTCCGGTGTTGTTAGTAGTTTTCAATTTCTGCCTCATTTATAAACGAGACTGCATAGAATACCCAGGTTCCATCTGTCTCCAGCTTCAGGCCTGTGCTGGAGGGGTCTCAGAATACATTCTTCTCAGACAAGGGGCGACCACTGCACCACTCACACAGTGCCACCTCAGAAAAGTGGCATCAGGCTCATGTGCTGGTGTCTTAAGCCCTTGGGCACCCAGCTCTAGGTGGACAAGCCTGGGTGTAAATGCCCACTGGCCAGCTCCCAGCTGGGGCAGGGCTTTGACCTCTCCTTGCATCTCCAAAGTGACATGGCTCGTGGGATGAGCATGTAAAGATACCATGTCCCCCTGGCAAATGGGCTTCCTACCTTCAGTCACACACAGTCTCAGGTCCTGCCTGGGATGTGGAAACTGTTCTGCCGTAGAAGTCAGCCAGAGCATAGGTTTCCGGTCTGGACAGTGGCGGAGTGGGGGCAGAACAGTGCTGTGCAGATGCGGCAAGTGTTCACAGGAGCACTGGCACTGACGCTCACAGCAGCCCTCACTCTTGCTGAATCCCAACGGGTGGACTTGAAACCACCACCACCATCTGGCCAGAGTCAACATGCCAGGTGAAGCATTTGCCTTCCAGGTGGCTACTAAGTCACTCAGGGAGATGGTGGGCCTTCTTGGCCCAGCACTGGCCAGCCCTGCCATCCCCAGCACGAGCTTTCAAGGTAGAGATGTGGAGCTCAGCAGAGCCCACCACACTCAGACTACGTTGGTTACTGGCGTAGCTGTGCATACTGAGCACCTGCTTTTACATCCATCATTGCTAGCTAGCTGGTACAGTCACCCCGAGTCTCAGGAAGCCCAGGCCAAGGTCGCAGGCTAAAGTTTCACAGAATGCCTGCGCAAAGAGAGGTCTGGACACACACACACACACACACACACACACTCCCCTCCCCAGCCGCTTGTACTGGGAATTCAGCTGTGGATCGCTGGCTGACACTGCGCTTCGATCCTTCCTTCTATCGACGTGAGGCTTAATGAATCCACGGAACAGAGCATGTCCACATGTGACCTATAGCATCCTGGACTTTTCCAGCTTAAGTTGGTACTTTACGCATCATTACTCCTTCACCTGTACTTTTAAATTTTATTGGTGTTTAGATAAGTGATGCTTGCAATAGTTCAAATTTTATCTTAAATGAGGTCTGCAATGAGGAGTTGCACCCGCGACCCAGGCCTCCCTCTCACAGAGACAGCCTGTCCTCCAGACTAAAGTGCTGCATGGTGTTTTCCCACCGTGGGCCTCCTCAGAAATCCAGGCTTTTGCCGGGCACCAGTGGCTCACGTCTGTAATCCTAGCTACTCAGGAGGCTGATGTCTGAGGATCCTGGTTCAAAGCCAGCCCAGGCAAGGAAAGTCTGTGAGACTCTTATCTCTAATTAACCACCAGAAACCAGAAGTGGCTCTGTGGCTCAAGTGGTAGAGCACTAGCCTGGAGCTGAAGAGCTCAGGGACAGCCCAGAATTCAAGCCCCACAACTAACAAAAAAGAAATCCAGGCTTCTGCACAGGCATGTCAGAAGCCAGCACAGAGAGACAGGCTTTACACAAGCCAGTCCCCTGTTGGTCCATCCCCTGTCCACCCTACTTCTGTGGCACCCACTAAGGCCCTATTTGCCCCCAAGGGACCTAAAGCGAGTATGAACTCAGCCCTGCAATCACAAGTGAGAACAGTCCCCTTTCCATTGGATGTGAGGCCAGGAGGGACATGAGGTATAATCCCAGGGGGATAGAGGTACACTACCCCAGAGGCTGAGAAGCTAAGGAAATAGCATGAGCAGAAAGTTCACACTGTAGCAACCCACTTTGCAAGACTAAGAAGATCCACGTGTGGTGTTTTCCATTTTGTTTTGGGCAGTACTGGGGTTTGAACTCTGGACCTCATGCTTGCTCTGCCATTTGAGCCACACCCCCAGCAAAGGTTGGAGGTTTTTGTTTTTTTTTCCTGGTACTGGGACTTGAACTATGGGCCTGGGTGCTATCCCTGAGCTGTTTTGCTCAAGGCTAGCACTCTACCACTTGAGGCAAGCTCCGCTTCAGGCTTTATGTGATTAAAGAGTCTCTCAACTTCTCCTGAGTAGGCTGATCCTCAGATCTCAGCTTCCTGTGTAGCTAGGATTACAGGCGTGAGCCACCAGTGCCTGGCAGTTTTATTTTTTACTTTTTGATAGTACTGGGATTTGAACTCAGCCCTTCAGTAGAGATCTTTAAATGCAAGACACAAACCCATGTTACTAATAACCATGAGCCCTAGGTCATGGTCCCAGCCCCTGCATCTGATCGTGTTCCCTTTCACATTCATCCTGTGTCCAATCCACACAGCCAACATTCCTTTTCCCATTCAAACACAGTGCTGACCTAACCTTTAAGCTAATATGGCCGTCAGAATTTCCTCACAGGAACAAGAGCTTCATTTCCTTCCTCCTTCCCCACTGGTTTGCGGTAGTCCACATGCCTGAATTCAGCGGCAAAATGGACCGTGGCTAATGGAGATGGATTTGCATGCAACTGCATTCCTCCTTTCTCTGGGAGCACAGCGTTGCCTGGGAAGCTAGAAGGCATCCTTCCGTCACCCACAGCCGATCCCGTGCCCAGGTGGCGTCTTCTCCCATTACCATAAGCATCAAGGCAGTGTCAACAGGGAGGCGAGACTCTTCCTTAAAGGCAAGACTTCTTGATGAGATTTTCTTACCCAGCAGCAGCGGTAAAGGCAGACCGACATTTTTCAATCTGTCGTGTTCTCTGGTGCACGTGGGATGTAGGTGTCCTCACAGTGGTGGCCCTTGGTTACCGGTGCTGGGGAGAATGGCAAGGTTCTTCCCACTTGTCTTGGTTAGGTAACACATGCCCTTGGTATAAACTTCTGAAAGCCCACACTGATTAGAATTTGCAATCCCCAGGCCAGCTTGTGGGCTTGGTCCCACAGCTCAGTCCCCAGGAGCCACCTCTGCGCCTTAGCTAAGCTGCCCTTCAGAGCAAGTGAAGAAAGTCGCTTAACATAAAGTGGACCCAGCCTGTTCCCAGTTCTGCACTTCCATTTTTTTTTTCTTTTTTTACTTTGCCAGTCCAGGGCTTGAACTCAGGGTCTGGGCACTGTCCCTGCACTGCTTTTGCTCAAGGCTGGCATCTTACCACTTGAGCCACAGTGTCACTTCTGGCCTTTTCTGTGTATGTGGTACTGAGGAACTGAACCCAGGGCTTCATGCATGCTAGGCAAGCCCTCTACCACTAAGCCACTTGTCCAGCCCTGCGTCTCCATTTTTACCCACCACACACTCAGTTGTCCCTCCGGTGACCAGGCTCCATGACCAGACTGCCCTCAGCCCCCCACAGTGTATGCTGGCTCCCTGCTCACCCTCCCTTGGGAGTGGGGTCATCAGGGTAGAAGGGGTATTGCAGGGTGGGTTGCCCTATCCTTGAGATCTTCCCAGGGGCCCTGTCCTTCCCAGAGCTTGTCTCCCCTCCTTCCTGAAGCAGGCACTTTCTGTAACCCCACACCACAGATGAGGAAACCAGATCAAAAGCATTGTGGTTTTGAAAGCAGTAGAGCTGGGAGTACACCTCTACCAACTCCTGATGGCAGAGGGGATGCTGCCTCCAGCCTGGAGGCAGTGGGGAAGGCAACACAAACACATCAGAGGCACAACTTCCCGCCCCTCTCCCCCCCCTCGCCCGCAGAGTTGCAGGAATCCCCAGAGCACAGCCCTTCCCCCACCCAGCAACTACAGCCCACCAAGCTACAAGGAGGCTCCCTCCTTCCTGCTTCTCCCCACCAACTGTGAGTTGCTGGGCCCGTGTTCTAGCTGGGGAGGGGCAGTATCACATCATTGTGGCCCTTGCTGCTCCCATGAAGTGGGAGAAGTCTGAGAAACTTCTGGAAAGTGAGGTTCTAACTACAGGGTGAGGATTGAGACCACCTGCCCTCCTAACCAGTCCCTGCATCCTTCCTGCCCCTGGGCTCAAGTGCTTCCCTCTCCCCTCTTTCTACCTCCCCCTGCTGGGACCACTGCATCCTTCCCAGCCTCTCCCAAACCAGGGGTGGGGGTCCTAGGAGGTATACCCCCAGACAACACAGAAGCAGGAGAATCCTGCCCAGAAGAAAAAATGGAATCGGGGACACACCTTGGGGCTCTTCCCCTATAGCCTGATGAGTGAGGCTGTGAGTATCAAAATAATGGGCAACGTCCACAGGCCTGGGATGCCAGGAGGTACAGGGCCTTCGAAGAACATGGGCTTTCCTGTCTCTCACCGGATCAATAGGCCAAATAGCTCTGGTTTGAGGCAAAATGTGCCATGCCCTCAGAGGCTGGGGTCATGTTCATGTCAGAGTCGCTCCAGGACAAGTGCTTTCTCTGCCTCCCCCAGGCAGGACCCAGTCCATCCAGGACAACAGCTGAGCACCAAGCCAGGTGGCTACCCTGCCCTTTGGAGGATGGTGTGCACTGCTCTGTCCACAGCTTTGGACAGAGTCTGTACTCACCTGCCTGGGTAGCAGCTGGAGTGAAGCCACAGGGCACTGAGCCTGGCCACAGGCCCAAGGAAACCCCATGAGTCCCAGGGCACCAGCTCTGGTCTCATAAGCTCACTGCAGCTTCCAGTGGACACTGAAAGCAAGGCCCCTGCAGGCCATCCAGCCTGGGGAGCCCCACTGGGCCCAGCCCCATGCCAGCCCACGCTGCACCTGCCATCCATTCACAAGACAGCACGTGTGGGAACAAAACACATCTCTTACCTTGGGAAGCTCACACCTGGGACAGACCAGAAAAGAAGAGGCTCATAAACATACCTAGAACAATGGCCTAGAATCCTGAAGGGACAGTGAGTGATAGGATTTAAGGAATAGGCCAGGGGTGGCCTTAGATCAAGTGTGCTGGAAAGTTCTCTTTGATGTCTTGCCTTTGAGCCAAAGCTAAACTCAAGGAAGGTGTCAAAGCCGGGCGCTGGTGGCTCATGCCTGTAATCCTAGCTACTCAGGAGGCTGAGATCTGAGGATCACAGTTCAAAGCCAGCCAGGGCAGGAAAGTCCGTGAGACTCTTATCTCCAATAAACCATACGAAAACCGGAAGTGGCGCTGTGGCCCAAGCAGTAGAGTGCTTGCCTTGAACTGAAGAGCGCAGGGACAGCGCCCAAGCCCTGAGTTCAAGCCCCACAACAGACCAAAAAAAAAAAAAGAATGGTGTCAAATTATTGATGTTGGCTGAAGAACAGGAAGCTGAAGGAGGCTAAGGAGAGGCACAAGTGAAAAGGTCCTGAGACAGAGACAGCCCACCACCATTCTTCAGAAAAATCACCAAAAATAAATCAACAAAAGGCCATAGTAGCTAGACACAAGGGTGAGGCAGGTGGCCGTGGGAGACTAGACAGGGGTGAGTAGAGGGCAGAGGACTGTGAGCACAGAAGAGGCATGATGCAACTTCAAGAGAATGCCTTCTAGCCAGACTGGTGGCTTATGCCTATAGTCCTACTACTCAGGAAACTGAGCTCTGAGGATTGTAGTCCAAAGACAGCCTGGGCAGGAAAGTCTCATGAGACTCTTATCTCTAATTAAGAAACAAAAACAGAAACTGGGATGTGGCTCAACTGGTAAAGTACCCACCTTGAGCAAAAAAAGCCCAGGCCTTTGAGTTCAAGCCCCAAGGTCAGCACAAGAAAAAAGGAGGAGGAAGAGGAAGGAAGGAAGGAAGGAAGGGAGGAAGGAAGGAAGGAAGGAGAAGGAAGAAGAGGAGGAGGAGGAAAGAAGAAGAAGGAAGAAGGAGGAGGGGAGAAGTAGGAAGGAAGAGGAGGAGGCAGAGGAGGGAAAAGAGGAGGAAGGAGAAAGAGGAAGAGGAGGACGAGGAGGAAGAGGAGGAGGAGGAGGAAGAGGAGGAGGAGATGCCTTTGACAGTCCTGTGGAGGCCGCAGCAAGAAGGGCAGCATGGCAGCAGACCTGGTGTTCTCTGGTCCAGGGAGGAGGCCCTGGGTCAAGAGGGGCAGGAACTGGGCCTGGGGATTCGATGAGACTGATTGTTGCGCAGAGAGCAGTTTTGCCGGGCTGCCTCCCTAGCACGGAGGCCTGGGAGCCCTTTACTGGCCCAGCAAGAGACGGGTGGGGCCTTGGAGCGCTGCTTGGTATATAAATATCTTTAATGAATAAATAGAAGTGCTTTTAAGGCTGTGGAGTTGTATCATTTCCACCTGCCGTAAAATTTCATTAGAAGCAGGCGCTGCAGGGGAGAAGCCGGGCTGTCATAAATCTGCCTGCCTGCCCTCAGCCCTGCCTTGCTGTGTTCCCAGCCGACTCAGCCCCACACCCTGGAGGGGCCAGGCCAGGAGTCCTCCCTCAGCCTTCCTGTGCCCCCCTGTGGGAAAGGTTGGCCGTCCGAGGATGACACTACAGTGGGCAGGGGCCTGTGGAGTGGCTTGTCACCAGCAAGCAAGAGCCTCGCTCTCTCCCACTAGGAAATGGGCAGCTCAGAGGAAGCAGCACTGTTCACCATGGAGGGATTTCTGGAACCACAGATCCAGCCAGGGAAGTGTACCCCAGGTGTCTATCTATACAAGGGGAGAAACAGAGGCCCTGTGAGAGCACGTGACTGCCAGGCACAAAGGACAAAACCTGCTATGGTGATGGCTACATCCTTTAGCTCAGCTCTGCGCCAAACCCTGGATGTCACATCTGGTCCTGACTCTCGCCATCCCATCTTACAGAAGCAAATACAGAGGCCTCCAGAGAACTAGAGTCTAGACCAGCCCATAAGTTAGCAGCAAGAAGTGGATGAACACTTAGATGTCTGCTAACACAGCAATCCATTTCTGGTGTTTTCAAATGCTCTGAGGCTGGGTGGGTCTTTTGCACTTATAGATCATTAAACTTCAAGTTTGGAAGGACCGGAAAGGAAAATTCCCTGGTTGACAACTACACATCAGCCAATCTCTGAACTGAAGGCTACTGGTCCCCGAAGCATCTTCCAGGGTTGCCACGACCACCTCCGTTATACAAATCAAAAGGAAGCACAGAGAAATCAAGGAATTTGCCTGAGATCCCTCGGCAGCTGGCTGGAGATCCCCTAGCCAGTGGATGTTGGGCCAGAAAGCCTGGCCAAATGCACAGGCCCAGCTGGCCACCTGCCAGAGCCCCTCATTCCCAGTTAATCCTATTAAGTGACCATAGTAGGACATGGTCTGGACCAGCTGGCCTTCACTGCTGGCCTCACCCCAGCCCTCTGCAGAGTGAAGCTTAAGGACAAGCTCTGGCTTCTAACAGCTACAGGCAGGAGTCTCTCTAACTGAGAAAGATTAAAAGGTGCATAGGAAAATCGGGCATCATAGTCTGTGCCTGTGATCCCAGCTACTTGGATGGCAGAGGTAGGAGGATTGACATCCAAGACCTGCCAGGGCAAAAGCACAAGACCCTACTTGGGAAAGAAAAAAACAAAAACAAAAAAAGCAAAAGAACTAGGGAGTATGGTTGGCTTGTTGGTTTGATTAGTGTTTTTCTCTTTGGGAGTTCCTTCAGAGTAGGGACTGTTGGATTCTTGTCTGTGGCCCTCACTTCTGTCCCCTCCCCCACCCTCACCCAGACCCTAGGATCTTGCTCCATACAGTAACAGGCTCAATAAATATGGCGGATTGGGGCTTGACTTCACTCAGGTGTGATCACGGTCTCTCAGGGTAGGCAGGGTCAGTAGGCCAGCCTCCTGCACATGACACCATTAAATAGGGACAGAGCTCTGGGCATCCGGCTGGAAGACAGAAGTAATCACCAGACAGACAGACAGACAGACACACACACACACACACACACACACACACACACACACACACACACATACAGAGAGCTTCTGTCACCTTCAAGCACCAACCTGGGCTTCCAAAGGTCAGTGCACCAACATGAAATGCCTGATAGCAGAACACAGCCACTTATGTCTGTATTCTGGAGGTTTCTGGCCCCTTATGCCAAAAGGTTTAAAGGACAAGTAGGATTTCTCCAGGTCAGAAGGCAGAAAGGGCTTCTGGGAGAGGCAACAAGAGGGCATAAGGCACCATGGGAAAAGCTCTCTCCAAGCTGTGGCCTAACAGACGCCAGCTTAGGGGCTGTCTCAGGGACCGGCAAGTTCTCATTCACCCGTGACTTTATGGATGAGAGCACTGGGGCGTGAGAGAGGCAAGAGGCCAGACGTCCACACAGCTGTTCCAGGTGAGGACTGAGACTTGAACTCAGAGCTCAAGAGGAGCCAAGAACATTCTCTACATTTTGGGTCCTGGAGAGTGCACTGTCAAAGCTGCACAGAAACAATGTGGGTACAGAACAGCTCTTTACGGGCAATCACAAAGGGCTTTGTGGAGGAGGTGGCACTGACTCACAAGGGATCATTAAGTCCAAAGGGGTAGTGAGCTTCTGATGGGTGAGCACTAGGCAGGGAGCAGCGTAGTAAAGTTCCTGGAGGGAAGCCTGTGGCTGTGTAAGATGGTGAGGCGGCTGCAGTTAATCTGAGGGGTACAAAGCCTGGGTGTGCGGAAACGATGTGGGCACCAGCTGGGGGCTGTGCGGGACCCACTTAGGAAGTTTGGGTAGCAAGGCCGAATACGTGCTCTGTTCTGAAGGAGACCTGGAAGTTTCCTAGAGCAACAGGTCCTGTGAGGGAGTCTCAAAGCCATTCCTGTCTTGGGTACATGAGGAAGGGGCTGTCCTGGGGGCTGGAAGATCAGGACAGGGCTGGTGGAGATTTGGAGATGAACAGTGGGGGACCCACCCCAGGGCTAGCATGGAGTCAGAGTGAGCCAGGCCTGACTGCGGGCGGGGGGGGGTGGAGAAAAGGGGAGCTAAAGGCAGATAGAGCCAGGCCACCGCACCTTGCTAGCAATGGAGGTCATTCTTTCTGTTTCTCCTGCCATCCACCTGTTTCTCAGGGTTTCTAGTTTTTCCTTCCTTCTGCCCAGCCTTGCGAGCCAGTCCCTCTCTGTGTGCAAAATGAGAACCACTGGTCTGTTCTCCTGAAAAACTCATCATCTTATAGGGATGATGTGTGATACGCAGCTGTTACAACCCGTGCCACAAGTATATGTGGTGGAGAGGCAGTTGGATGTGGGAGGAGAGGACAGTAGGGAGGGGGCTGGGAGGTGGGGGAGAAAAGAGGAGGGGAGAGCTCCCTGCAGCCCAGCTCTACCTCAGGATAGTGGCTCTGCAGTGTCATTGTCCCACACAAAGGACGCACTACTACATTATTAGTGTTATTAATTATCATTAATCTAATTAAATGGCAATTACAATTAAGAACACAGCGATAAAAACGCCACCTTGGATTTAAACGCCTCTTCTCCTCTAGCAGAGGAGTGGGTGATGTCCCAGGGCTCAGCATGTACCCCGCTGTGACATGGTGGGAGAAGCAGGTGCATACCAGCCCTGCGTTCAAAGTCTCAGCTCAGAGACCACCAGGGTCCCAGTGTACAGATGGCAAAACAGGCCCTGGGAGGGAAATGACAGGCCCTGGGTCACTTGCAAGTCTATGGAAAAAGCAGATTCGAGCAAAGAGGCCAGTTTCCAGCCTCCTCCACAGCTCCCTCCATCCTCTGCCAGCTTTCCCCTTCTTTCTTTCTGAGAAAAAGCAGCTGTCAGAAACAGCCAGGCAATCCCGATTAAACAAGGCAAATTCTATCGGAACAGAACGGGAGCACTGCGGACACCTAATTACACAGTCTAGAATGAGAAACACAGGCGAGGGATCGGAAATATTAACCCAGAGGGCCCGGCGACAGCCTGAGCACCTGCCCTGTCACCAGAGCTGTCATCTGGAGGCCTCTGGACATGCGGGGCCTCCTGCTCCCTGAATAGAACCGCCCCCCACTCTCTCCCTCACATCTACTCCTCCCCTCTGCCCCCAGCAACCAGCCAGGCTTTGGGAAGTCAACTAGGAGGCATGGATGTGGCAGTGGAGATCTGGGCAGGGGCAAGATGCCCTTCCAGAGCCTTCCAATGACATAATGAAAGGAGAAGCAGGGCAAGCAAGACTAGGCAGGGTGGGTCTGACAGCCATACCTACTTGACCAGGGGAGGGTCTATCAGGGGCCCTATCAGGGGGCTAGAGAGGGGTCTTGTGATTACCACCTATCTTCCAGCCAGATGCCCAAAGCTCTAGCCCCATTTAGGTGCCATGTGCGGGAGACTGGCACTGCTGGCCCAGCCCACTATGAAAGTCTGTAATTATACCCAAAGCCAGATTGTGAGCAGGAAGGGCGGAGTCTGTGTACCTCTGCCTGTATCACACACTGAATGAGTGAAGTCAATGTTCAATCCATCATGTATATGAAGCCTGTCTCTGGATGGAGCATGATTCTGGCCTCTAGGGGGGGACAGAAGTGAGGGCCACACACAATAATCCCACAGTCCCTGATTGTGGGATTCTTTTTTTTTTGTCGGTCGTGAGGCTTGAACTCTGGGCCTGGGCGCTGTCCCTCAGCTCTTCAGCTCAAGGCAAGTGCTCTACCACTTGAGCTACAGCGCCACCTCTGGTTTCCTGGTGGTTTATTGGAGATAGGAGTCTCACGGTCTCTCCTGCCCGGGCTGGCTTTGAACCGCGATCCTCAGATCTCAGCCTCCTGAGTAGGTAGGATTACAGGCATGAGCCACCAGCGCCCAGCTTGATTGTGGGATTCTTGAAATGGGAGAAAGACTCTGACCAGCCCAACAAAATGAGAGTCATTTAGTTAGTTAGTCAGTCGTGGGGCCTGGGCACTGTCCCTCAGCTCTTCAGCTCAAGGCTAGCGCTTTACCCTTGAGCCACAGCGCCACTTCTGGCTTTTTCTGCTTACGTGGTGCTGAGGAATTGAACCCAGGGCCTCATGAATGCAAGGCAAGCACGCTACCACTGAGCCACCTTCCCAGCCCCTCATTTATTTATTTCCTTACTTACTTCTGCAGTGCTTCAAGTCCAACTCAGGGCATGCCAAACAATGAACTAGACCCTCAGCCCTAACTGATAGAATTGTTTATTAAAAAATTCTTTTCATTGTTATTACAAAGGTGATGTATAGAGGGGTTACAGTTACAGAAGTCAGGTAAAGAGTACATTTCTTTTTGTATAGTGTCACCATGACATAACTCCTGAGGGAAGAAAATAAACCAGTTAATAAATGACAGAGATGAGAGAGTGGTGGGAGTAGTTTCCAGTTTTCTCTGAAGGCCTTCTAAGAAGAAGGGATAGCTGAGCTAAGAGCAGGCAGAGTTGAACGAGGAGCAGGCATGGGAAGAGCTGGAGGAATGTTCCAGAAAGAGGGTGGAGTGAGGGCCAAGTGAACTAATAAGTGAACTAATAAGCTAGTGAGCAGGCAAATGAGCAGAGGGGGTCTGCTTGTGAGAGACACACACATAGCGTGTCCCTGGAGGCCCTCTGCAGGGCCATTATCTGTAATGGGCCACAGGCCCATTTTGTCCAGCCTCTGGTCCTCCCTTAGCCTCCGAACCCCTACCACCCTCCCTCCCCACCTGAATGTCCCCCTCCAGGTGACCTTCCTGGTTCTTTATGGCTGGAATTATTGTTACACCATTAATAATCATTACCCTCACTTTTCTCCATAGCTTGTCATCTCAACATGGGCCAGGGGCCTAAGAAAAATTCCCCGGGCTGTCTGAGGTTTGGGTTCTCACTCTCTGAGTAGGTAGCCCAGCCTCCAGGTTCCTGGGTGGCCTGAAACAAGTCTTTCAGGCCACTTCCAAACCAGAGACTGATGGCACCCCAGACGCCATGTTGCGTCCCGTGCATTGATGATTTGTCCACAAGGCAACCCTCGGCGTGAGTTTTTCACTCGACCACTCCTCCAGACGCAGAGCTGGACCTTGGAGGATGATGGGGTCAAGTTCGTGTGGCCAGAACATGATGCAGTGGGACTAGAACAGCCTCAGGCCTCCACTAAGATGACTTGGCAGTGCTAGTTCACTTTGATGTCCCAACTCCAGGTGTGTACACACCTGCTTGAGAAAATACACACTGCTGTATTGGAGAACGCTCGCTGGTCCCATACTGTGCAACTTCTCGGTATATTTGAAATTAGTTCAAAGTTTCAGAACACTGGAAACATCCAGGCTACAAAACAAACCAGAGGCCGAGTGCCAGTGACTCACACCTGTAATTCTAGATATTCAAGAGGCTGAGATCTGAGTATTGCTGTTCAAAGTGAGCCCTGGCAGGAAGAACCTACAAGACTCTTATCTCCAATTAAGCACTAAAAAAGCTGGAAGTAGAGCTGTGGCTCAAGTGGTAGAACACTAGCCTTACATGATAAAGCTCAAGGACCGTTGCTGGGTGCCAGTGGCTCACACTTGTAATTCTAACTATTCAGGAGGCTGACATCTGAGGATCATGGTTCAAAGCCAGCCCCAGCAGAAAAGTCCCTATGAGATGCTTATCTCCAATTAGCCACTCAAAAACTGGAAGCGGAGCTGTGGCTCCAAGTGATAAAGTGCTAACCTTGAGTAAAAGATCTCGGGGACAGTGCCCAGGCCCTGAGTTCAAGCCCCACAACTGACAGCACACAGGCCCTGGCTTCAAGCCCTTTATTGGCTTGCACACATGTGCATGCATGCACATGTGTACATGCATACACACACACACACACACAGAGTTGGGAAACAAAAGCCTCCAAGGGTGGGCAGGGATGCTAGGTACCCCACATGGGGACAAGGACACTGAACCCAGTGACACCCCCCACAGCTGCCCTTCAGGCCCTCAGCCCTCACAAGCTCCCACCTGGTCAAAGGCTGATTGATCCTCCACGCTCCCTAGCACTGGCTCCTTCATCCATACCTCAGGCTGCTGCGTGTTTTCTTGTCTCTGATTGTAAACAGATTTGACTAAAGAGGTAAATTAGAAGTTAATTAGAGAGAACATGATTGATGAGGCAGTTTGCTGTGATTGGGAGGCGTGGAAAGGATGGGGCTCCCTGCATGAAGGCGAGGGACCAGGGAGAGGCGGGAAAAGTCACAGGTAGGGGCTCTTCAGGGAGCCCAGTGTGGCAAGGGGCTGGCTGAGGCCACCCTGTCTCCTAGACTCCACAGTCCAAGTCGGAGCTCCTGGTCATGAGGCCCCAGGCAGAGCCAGCCAGGAGAGCTGTAATGAGAGACCAAGCTCTGCTGGACTGAGGATTCACAGCCACGCTTTCCTGTGTGGTTAAGACCTTCACCCTGGTGCTTCCTGGGGGCACTGGTTTGTCAGACATTTCTGCTGCTCCAGGTCTTGTGCATCTTCTCCCACAAAGTTGACTGATAACGCCTTCATTTCCTAGATTCACAATTGAGATTCGCAGCCAAACCAACTTATCATCATACAGCCAAAAGGACAGAGCTGAGACTCACCCTAGAGCCTATCTGAGGTTCAGCTACGGGCCTGGTTATGTGATCAAATCCCAGGGGTCCTCTTCTCTGCCACACCCCTGCTTGGTGTGTGAGCTCACTTTCTCCCAAGGAGGCAAGAAGCATTCACTGTGGGACACCTGCCTTTTCCTTGTCCTGGTGTGTCACCTGGCAGCCCCACCTCCAGATTCCAGATCTGCTACTTGCCAGCCTCCTTCACATCCCTGGATGGAGACCCCAGAGTAAGGAGGGACCTTAGGGATTGTCCTGTACAACTGCCTGATTGTTGCAGGGAAAGTGAGGCCCCCAAGAGAACCTGATACATTCTAGACCCTTGGTGAATGACAGCTGCAGGCCAAGGAATGCCAAAGCAACAGTCCTGCTGAATGGGAAGCATCCAGCTGCCGCTAGTTAATTGTTCTGAGGGCTAAGGACATTCACCTGTGGTCCCAGCACTCAGGAGGCAGAGGCAGGAGGGGGGTGGTGAGTTTTAGACCAGCCTGGACTACACAGCAAGACTGTGTCTCAAAATAAGTAAACAAATAACCAAAACATGGCATATATGATTATGTATGATGTGTTGATATATTGGGTTACAAAAATACATTGTCAAGGTTAATTTTGTGCATTTCTTTTCATTTTTTAAAAATGTGCCTACTAGGAAATTTTAGATTATACACACAGCTCTCATTTCATTTCTTTTGGTCAGCATTGGTCTGACACTGCTAGGATAGACTGACATTGCCTACCCTACTTAGACAAATCTGGATATTTAAAACACTTACAACAGGGCCTTGTATCTGGCAAAGACCCAGCCTCTCTGCCATGGTTGAAAAGCACCTGGCTGAGGGTGAAGAGCCCCTGCCTGAGAAAGTTCATTGTTTTTGATTCATTGCTCTGTCCAGGCTAGGCTCAGGGCCTTTCTAGGAGACCAAAAAGCCCTGCGGGAGGCAGCACGGTGATGAAGGCTCTGTATGAGACCTGTGGGTCTACACCATGCCGGACTTTGGACAAAAGGCTCAATGCCTGGAGGATTTTTTTTTCAGGGGGGTGGGGGAGAGGAGCTGATCCTGGGACTTGAACTCTGAGCCTGGGTGCTGTTCCTGAGCTTTTGTTCAAGGCCAGCACTCTACCATAGCATTTCCAGATCTGAGTTTATTGGAGATAAGAGTCTCACGGACTTTCCTGCCTGGGCTGGATTCAAATCTCGATCCTCAGATCTTAGCTAGGGTTACAGAACTGAGCCACTGGCACCCGGCTAGCCTGGAGGCTTCTGTGAAAAGGCCATGGTCTGTCTATAGAGGCTACCAGAGCTCTTGCACAGCTTCGAGGTGGCCCAGACCTGGTGAACAGCTCAGGCCCCCAGCACTGCAATGCAGCTGAGCTGGGGCAGGTGGCTCCCTCATCTGAGGGCAGGTGGGGCCCAAGTCAATGAAGAGAAGACATCCCCAATCCAATCCTGATCCTCACTGTGGCCACTGGGTCCCTGCATTAGACAACTCCAGTGCCTAGAAAGAGAGCTGGCAGATTCTCAAGCCCCTCCCCAAACCCAGATAGGGACGCTAAAAGAGAGTATCCAAGGTGGCATCTCAAATGTCTGTCTCAGCTCAAGGTGGTGTGTGCCAGCTGTGCACTGGAATTGCCTAGGGGTTTTTAAAAAATCTGATACCAAGGCCTCATAGCAGACGGTAGTGGTGGGCTAGCCTGGGCATTAGCAATCGGTGTATAGCTGCCTAGGTCATCCCAGCACTGATCTAGCTCTCACTGCCTTAGCATGGTCATTTGGAGGTAGAAAAAAAAAATGATCAAGCTCAGAATGGGGCAGTAACTTACCCAAGCCCACACTGGAAGATGAAGGGAAAGCCAGTCCCAGAGCCTGATTTTGGGCCAACTTCTCTCTCTAGGCTGTATCTCCCTTTACAAACAAGAGCCCAGGCAAGTGATGCCCACAATATTTCACTTTAATAATGTTGGAACCCAGTGCGACCAGGGCCACCACAGGGTTGGCCCGGCAGCCTCCGATGGCGATTAGTAAAGCTGTAAGTCTTTCGTTTTATCCAAATCTTGGGCAGTAATTTAGGAAATTTAATTAAAGGGGGGAGAAATGGGGACACCTCAGGCTCCCAGCCTCCTGTTATAATGAATGAAATACACCGGGCTGTAAAAGGAAATGCTGTCTGAGACGCAGCTCGGATGTTTTATTGCCAAGTTTTATTCGCTGATGTAAACGTAATCGCTGGAAACCGGAGCTCTATTAATGTACATATTTCCCCACATCCGGGGCCCCCACCCATCTCCCTCCTTCACTGTAGGCTGGTTCATCCGCCCCCCCACCTCCCCACCTAGGGTCAGCCCTGGTGCTTTCTGGGCATGTCTGTGCCAAGTCTGGATTTCCCTGCCGGCTTCCTACCCTCCTGTGGCAGATAAGACTTTAATAGAATTCCATTGCTCCTCAGAGCTCAGTAATGCACTCTGGAAATTAGGCAGCTCCATACTAAAGCCATTGTTCCCTCTTACAAATGGGCTCCCTGGAAGCCAGTGACCGTGGGGTCTTGATAAGCTCCCATGAAGCCTTACTCCCATGTTATTGGTGTGTTAAAAGGTGCGGCTCTGGGCTTACATTGCTCATTGTTAGGGGCTGATACATTTAAGTAGTTTCTCCATGAATCAGGCTGCTCAGGTATTTTCCCCTCCCACCCCCACCCCACCCTTGACATTGATAGATGAGCGAAAGGAAGCCATTTAGACGATGTTCCATAGGCCCCGGCCCACACGGTGAATGATTTCCAATGCCTGGTTTAATTTATTTTTAAATGAAATTTGTTATTGATTCTGGATTAAAAGGACAAATCTTACGGCTGTTACTACTGACAGAGCCACAGTGCTGAAGTGACACCGCACAGGAAGGGAAGGGAAGGGAGAGCAAGGACTCTCTAGCGAGCTTAGCTCACAGGTAAGGGGTAGTACAAGCCCACCCACTTGGGGGCAGCTTTAAAACAATCATTTTCCCCAGCCGAAGTCCATGACACAATGGTCCTTTTCTGAGCCTCATTTGTGTAAGGGAAATAGCAGTGATATTTGCTTCACACGTCCTTGTGAGTGCTGGATGCTTGTTTAGTTACCTCTGGGGATGGGAGGCTTACTCTCGCTTGAGGCATTCCTAGGGTGGAATGAGTAGCTCCCAACCTTTGTAAATCCCCAGAGATGCTTTTCTGGCTACTTTCTGCCTCTGTTACACGCCGATTCCACTTGCATTTGGCTGGGTGAAGGAGACAAGAGACAACTACACAGGAATGGAGTACAGGCTGAGAATATTACCTTCCCATCTGGCTATGCCCCACCTCCCTGCATAACCCCATGTGGGTGGGAGGTAATAGTATTGGCCTCAGGGGTTGTTATGTGAATTGTGTGAGATCAGGGGTGTGAATGCAATGTAAAGTGTAAATCACAGTTTAAGTAGGTGCTGCAGGAAATACAAATGGGACAGTGCCATGTGGTGGGAGAGTCTGGAGGTGGGCTGCAAAGGATCTGTACCTGGTTCTGACAGAACACGTGACTCCAAGGAAATCACCTGTCCTTTCTGAATCTCACTTCCCTACACTGCAGCGGAGATGGGTTGAATTCAAGGTGCTCAAGACTTAAGCTAGATCATGGGCTCTGAAATCTATAGTTCACTGATCTCTCATTACCTTGCTTTAGGAAACATATTTAACCTTTCCAAACTGCTGTTTCTTAATCTATAGGCAATAACAACCACCATAACAGTCAGTGTGCACTTCCTGTGTGCAGGCATTGTTCCAAGTGCTTTGCATGTACCAATTCATTTAACCCTCACAACCATCTTGAGAGGTAGATATTATTATTCTTTTACTACAGATGAGGAAATTGAGACACAGAAAAGCCAAACAACTTGTCTAAGGTAACATAATTAGCAAGTGGAAGCACTTAAAACTTAAAGGAGTAGCTCTTGAATCCACAATACCCTACCCTACCCTATCCTGGGTGGATTAAATGGAAAAATTCAAGTTCTTAGCATGGTGCTGAGGCACAGTGAAGGCTCAAGAGCTGGGAGAGGGCACAGATATCCTTCACTGTGGGGGGGCTCAGGCTGGACCTTGGCCAATGGGGGCTCAGCTAGGGGGTGGAGCCTATGTGCATAGGGGCCGGAACTGAGTGGAGATGAGGCATGACCGAGGAGGGCACTGGAGCACAAGGTATGAGTCTAGTTAAAGTCATATGGCCTTAGAGGTCATGAGGTTTAACCTTGTTCCAGACTGTGGGAAGGAGAAATCCCTGAAGGTCAGTGGGTCAGTGGTAGAACATCAGTATGCTGCTCCAACCCCCAGGGAGAGTGTCTGCTCTGCCTTCCAAACACACACTTATAATCCCCCTCCTTCTCCTTGTCCCCTTTCCTGTGCCCCCCCCCTCCAATTTGTAGTTTAAGAGAAGAAAGCTCCACATTTGAGCTCTTTGGAGAGGATTCTGTCTCGAGTTTCAACCTTGGCATTGTTAGGTGATTTTAGATTCTCAATTTCCTCACGGTTTTCATGGGACTGCCAGCATCTATTTTATTGGGAAAGAGGTTCCAGTGACTCAATGAATGAGCTCTTAGCTCATCCCAGGAGAACTTAAATACCACTTCTGTGTAGGAAGAACGGGGTTAATTGGGCCAGAAAGGTGAACAGCGGGGGGGGGGGTGGAGAGGGGAGGACCCGATTTGATGATGGTTTGATGATCTGTCTGTGGTGAGAGGACGCTTCAGGAAGGCCTCGCCTCGGGGTCGGCGCGCTGTCCACGGTGCTGAAAACGCGACTGATCGCGTGTGCGCTTGGGAAAAGGGCAGGCCTCCTTAGTTTTGAGGGAACAGAGCTGTTGCTGGCGACCATAGGCCTTGTTCATGGTACTGTGCGCTTAATATGGGATGCGAAGACAGAGAAAAGGCAGAGCACAGAGTGTGTCCCACCGCCTCTAACCTTCTTAAACTTTGCGGCCAATGCTGGATGCTGGATCCACCTGTGGTCTGCAGTGGGGAGCGGGAGGCCGGCGGTGCAGACCCCGCTGGACGAGGAGAGGGCAGAAGACGATGGATCTGTCCGTGATGCTGAAAGGATGGCTGTCCTCGCAGCAGCCAGCCTGTCTCGGGGAGCTGTCCACTGTACTGAAATCGTGGCGGTCCTCGCAGCAGAGGGCCTGTCCGGGAGCTGTCCGCGGTTCTGAAATGGTGGCTGCCCGGGCTGGCGCTGTGCTATGATGATGAGACCATAACGGGCCAGGCTTGAGGAAGGGCAGGAGGGACCCTGCCTTTAGTCCAGGACCTCCCCTAGACCTGAGAGACGCTGCCCAGAACTGCCGCAAAACCTCGGGTTTCTCTGATTTAAGGCACTTTCTCAGCTTTTAAGTGGGACACAAGTCTACCCTCCGGTCCTTACTGTGGGGGGAGGGGAGTGGGGGGTGTCTGTCCTAAAACCGGTAAAAGGATCCATGAAGGAGTCAGAAGATCTCGCAGGATTCCTGCTCTTGGGAACGGGAAGTGACTCCGTGTCTCCCTCCCTCCCGACACACAAGCACACGCACACATACACGCGCGCACACATGCACACAGTCATGGACACATGCTCGCGCGCACACATGCACGCACACATGCCCTCGCACCTACGTGCACGCGCGCACACACGTGCACACACCTCCTCGGGCGCGCGGGCGCGCGGGCGCGCGAGTCCATCCAGGCTCATCCGTCCCGGAAAGGAGCCTCGCCGTCCAGAAGGGGGCGATCCAATTCACCGCCTGGAGCCCCAGCATCTCTATGCTAGAAGGCGCCCCACCAACTGGGTCGCCTCACCCCCATTTCGTGGACGCGAAAACTGAGTCCCACAGAGAGAAGTGACATCACCCCTGCGGCGGCGTGGAGGCGGCATCGCGCTCCTTCCTTCAGCCCGGCTTCTGGGCACCCCGCCTGCTGCCCCTGCTTCTCAGTCCCAGGCCTGGAGCTGAGCACAGGGGCAGACACCACCAGGCACACGGGGCGCTTTACAGCCTCCTGGGTTTCAGCCCCGGTCCCCCCCCCCCGCCTCCTTCACACACACACACACACACACACACTCCCACACACACACACACACACACCTGGCCTCCCGGGCCCAGGCATCACTCAACTAGCGAAGTTAGGAATCCCTGGTGAGCGCGCAGGGTCTGGAGGCAGGTGGGATGTTCATTGCGCTTCGATGCCCAGTTGTGGCACTTTGTGCAGGAGCCATGTCCCCGGGAGGCCACCCCCACCCGGTGCACCCCCACCCCGTGCGCCCCCACCCTGTGCGCCCCCATCCCCGCTCCGGGGCGGGGGAAAGTTGCGAGTACCGCTTTAAAAAATCCCAGCCTGGGCAAAACTTTGATGATAAATCAAGCTGCGGATCCCTCCGCCGCGCCTCCCGGGCGGAGCGAGGCGGTGCGGCGGCCGCCGCGGCGTGGCCTTCCGCGCAGGGGAAGAGTCCCGCAGTCG
>NW_012267229.1:17908757-17913631 GCF_000151885.1 Dipodomys ordii
GCTCGCCGCGGCGCTGGGCGCCCTCCACTACCTGGCACTTTTCCTGCAACTCGGCGGCGCCACGCGGCCCGCCGGCCACGCGCCCTGGGACAACCACGTCTCTGGCCACGGTGAGTCCGGCCGCCGCCCCCACGGACTTCCCTACCAACCCCACCCCGGCAGCGCCGCTCCAACTTGGCCGCCCCTGGGCTCGAACCCACGCCGGCCAGTCGTGGCGGGAGTCCCCGCACGCCCCCGGCTGGGTTTGTACATCCACCCTGGCACCCCGACCAGCTCTGCGGAGGCGGGGGTACGGGAGCGCACCCCTGCTGTCAGGCTGAGGAACCCCTTCCCATGCACACACACACACACACACACACACACACACACACAAATGCTCACTCGGATACACACACCTCCACGACCACACAAGACATACGCATCCACAGCTGCCGACACGCTCACCTTCCCACACAACTACCCGCACACGGCACACACCTTACAGCCCCCCTCCTTGCTCATAAATGCGTCCACTTGTGCCCACTGCACAGCCGGCACCCACGCACACACGCTTTGCCACAACTCTTGCCTGACTACCTGCAGACACGAGGACACACACACACACACTTGTGCACACACTGCCCACCCGCTTGTCTCTGCCCATCTGTCTTTCCCCTGTGTGGGTTTATGCTTGTCCCTTCCCTCTCCATTCTGCCCCCCTGGGCCCGTGGGAGTGGGCGGGTGGGGACAGTAGCCCCAGCCTCTGGACACCTGCTAGTCTGATGGCAGCTGCCCTGCCAGGTGGGTGGCATCTCAGGGGTGAGAGCTTGGTGGAGGCCCCCCAAAGGACACCTGGGATAGTTGCTGTGGCTATTCTAGCCAGGGGTGAGGAGTGGAGAGGAAGACTCCAGGCTTTGTCTGCCCCTGTCTCCTTCATTGGGGTACCTCCATCTCCCCCGTGGCCCTACACACTGGAATGTGAGAAACCCCAACTCCAGTCGCCACCGGAGATGAGCAAGAACCCCAGCACTGCTTTTCCAAGTGTCAGAAGCTCCTTCTTGCCCCAGAGGAGCCCAAGTTGGCAGCAGAGTTGGGTGGCGTGGGGTAGAGAGCTATGGGACTTCCCTGCCTCCTGTAAACCCGGCGGTGGGAGGGGGCAGGGGGCAGCTGAAAGTAACCATGCATCACTTCCCCACATGGACTGGACTGGAGAGCACCAATATCCTCCGTGGTGTGTCCAGGGCTGGGGGAGGTTTGTACAAAGGGCAGGGAACAGAGTGCTTCTGAAGGGAATGAACCCGAGGTGTGTGGAGAGAGGTAGACCCCCAGGAAAGGCCCTGCTGGGACATGATGCCCCTGTGAGATTGCCCCCCCCCCCAGGGAGGGAGATTCCCAAACTGCTCTCAGGGTCTCTGCGTTGGGGGAGGGGGGAGAATCTATGGCTCCTTATACTCCCTTGCTTCACAGCATTGGATAGCATCCACTCTGTGTCATTTATACACCCTTCTTATCCCTTATCTATTTCTACCATCCGGGCTGAAGCCATAGTAAAGAGGGGGGAAAAAGAGAGGTTATTTTGATCCTCAACTTGCCAAGGGAAACCAAAGCTCAGAGAGGTGAAGGGAAGTGGCCAAGGTCACACAGGGAGAGAGTAGCTGAGCCAGGACGGGCCCCAGGGTGTCAAGCAAAGGCATGGATTTCTCCAGGACACTCATCCATCTCCCTGTGGGATTCCCTCTCATTCAAGGGAAACTGAGAATTTCCTCTGGCTCGCTCCACTCCTTGGCACAGTTGGATGTGACACTAGGAGACTTGCCCAAGGGAGGACTTTCCTGAGTTTGTGCTCTGAGGTTTAAGATCATCCTGTTTCTGGGCCACCAGACCCCCAGGGACTTGAGGGAAGCAGACTCTGCCCTCTGTGTCAGTCTCTGCCTGCCCCCTCTGGTGCCAGGTACGGGTGAGGGGCACAGCTTTGGCCCCCAGCTGTGATCTCCCACCCAACACCCTGGAGAGGAGCAGCTTAGGCACCCAGAGAGGAGACGCTGGGTGGGAAGGGGAGAGCACTGGCTGTGTCCTGACCCCCTGTGTGTCTCTGGGTCAGCCCCTCTGTCCCTCAAGAAATGAGGCCTCGGAGATGCTCTGCAGGGGGCAGGCTGCCTTTTTCCGACATTGACAGGTTCAAAGTCACCAAGTAGTGGCTGCGGAGGCGCCTCACAGCTGCCCCTCGGCCGGGCCAAGCACCCGCCGCCACAGGGAAGGTTTGGAGCCACTCACTTAATCACAAAAAGAAACTGTTATTAATGATAGTGAGACGCTGCGAATAAGTGGGTCATGTCTAATAAGCCATTTGTGTTCAGGAGGAGAATACCAATTTGATAAAAGCTGTGTGTGCTGAAAAAGCTCCGAAATTGCTGTTTAGCAGATTGGAGCCTGATCGTTTCATTATTCCTGGGCTCCCGGTGTCCTCGGCTGGTTCAGGAAATGTGGCCAGGTCAGAGAGGTGTCCGTATCTGAGGGTGAGGGATGAGCCTAGAAGCAGGGACTCCTGGAGGGGAACCCGTGGACCTCTCAACCGAGTGGTGGCTGCTCACAGCTTCAGCTCTGTCTGTGTCCAGGCCAGCAATGGGCTAGCTCCTTGGGCCTGCCTGCCCCAGAGTTATCACAGGGAGAGCCAGTGGGGGGGGGTGGAGGGGGGTGCTGGGAGGGGGGGCGTTGGCCAGGGTCTCTGCTTCTGGCTTCCTACCTGCCTCCCACCTCCAACCCACCCACTTCCAAGGAGGCTTTGTGAATACGCACAGAATGCATGGTATATGGTTCTAAGAAGGCGTCAGGAATTGGGAGATGGGGTGTATACACATTAATAGGTACTCAATAAGAGGTGGCTGTTCAGACTTTCTTTATTGGAAAGGCTAGCTCATGGCCAGAAGTATTGTGGGATGCAAAGAAAGGGACCTGGCATTGATGAAGTACTTACTATGTGCTGGGCACTCCATGCCCTTTGCCAGTGTGAGTGCACACAGCCCAGAGTCATCATTCGAGGCTGGTGCTGAACACAGGAGGAAACTGAGGCTCAAGGAGGACTGATGACTTGCCCAAGGTCACTGAGTCTGTGCAGTGAGTGAGCTGCAGGACTGATTTCACGGTGAAGGTGTGTCAAGGTTTTGGATCTGCTTGAAACAGACTTGACCCAGCCTTGTGGCTGGATCTTCTTCTGTGTCACTTTAACCAGGTGTGTCCCTGCCAGCTGCTCAGGGAGCTGGTAAAGCACTGGCTTTCAGTCAGAGGAGTGAGTCAGTGGCTCACAAAGGTGACAACACCTGGACACAGCCACGTGCATGTTTGAAAGAAGCTGCTAGAAGGCAGTCAGGGCAGGGATGGAAGGCAGGCTCTCTGCAGGGATGGAAGGCAGGCTCTCTGTAGGCCCCTAGCCTCAGAATCTCTCACCCCTACCAAGGAGGTGGCTCTAATGCAGATTCCCCCTAACACTAGCATATTGGGGTCCTAGGGTGGACATTTTTGAGGTGCTGGGTGCTAGGCAAGTATTCTATGGACCTATATCCCTCCCCTGGAATCTGCATTTTAATCCATTCCTCCGGTGATTCCTGGGGAGTTAGGAAGCCAGTGCCATACCTGATGGGAATCTGGTGTGGACATTTGGGGAACACAAGAGTTTCAGTCCACACTGAGCCAGTTATTTGTACCCTGAGAGAAGCCCCAGGAAGCCCACTGCATCACTATCCATCCTCTCCCGATACACACACACACACACACACACACACACACACACACCCCTAGTCCAGCACCTTCAATTATTAATACTCCCCAGTGCAGACAAAGATCCTGGCTTGGCCTGCTGGCGCTTTGTCCATTGACTGATTCACTCTGTGTTGCCAGGAGGAAGCAGCGGGGTGCTGGGGGAAGGTGGGGCCACTGGGCCATTTGGCAAGCAGCCTGGGCACTGAGAAATGACTCTGGCTCCCTGCGCTCCATACCAAACTGTGGGTACCTCATCATCCATAAGCCGGCTAGTTTGGTGGCTGGAACATGGAGAAAATTGAGTCCTGTCTTGCGAAGGTTATGATGTTAAAAATGTGCTCGCCTTTGTCTCCGGCATGGGTGATTAGTGTATCAATTACGCTGGTAAACACCACACGTTGGGCTGGAGTTTCCTGCCTCCGGTGGGGAGCTGGCCCTCACAAGTGCTTTTCCCTGGGGCCTTCACACCAATTGGTTTTGACATCAGGGACTCCAGCCGCCTTTTCCTCAAATGAAGGGAGTCGCAGGTGGTCAGGAAGGAATCGGGAAGTCTGCTCCTTCCCACCATGACAGCAAAGGTGGAGGACAAGTATCCCAAGAGCAAACAAGAGACTGTCCCTTCTGATTCGCAGGAGAAAGAGAGCATTTAGAACAAACAGTGGAGACCCCTTAGGAAACTCTTCCCCAGCCCCCTCTCTCAGGGCGGGGAGGACCCTGCCAGGTGGGGCCAGCTGGTCATTCCCGGCTCAGGACTCACGGGGGTGACACAGAGGCGCAGTTCTATCGAGGGCCATCTCGCTGCTTAAGTGGCAGCATCTCATCTCATCCCCTAAGAACCCAAGGAGGAGAGGACTGTATAAATGTGGAAAATGGGTCTGGGAAAGGCTAACCCCAGAGCTGGTAGCTCATTCCTGTTATCCTAGCTACTCAGGAAGCTGAGACCTGAGCATCAGGGTTGGAAGCCCTCCTGGGCAGAAAAGTCTCAGGAGACTCTTACCTCCACTTACAAAGAAAAAGAAGAAGGAGGAGGAGGAAGAGGAGGAGGAGGAAGAGATGGAGGAGGAGGAGGAAGAAGAAGAGGAGGAAGAGGTGGAGGAGGAGGAGAAGGAGGAAGAGATGGAGGAGGAGGAAGAGAAGGA
>NW_012267229.1:17913721-17998837 GCF_000151885.1 Dipodomys ordii
AGAAGAAGAAGAAGAAGAAGAAGAAGAAGAAGAAGAAGAAGAAATGACGGTGGTGGAGCTGTGGCTCAAGTGATAGAGTATCACCCTTGAGGGGAAAAAGGACATATTTGAACTCAGGAATTTGGCTGTAGGACCAGTACCCAGTAATGCTGTTTAGTCCAAGGAAGGAGGAAGGACAGGCACACGGGGAGAGAGGGGCACACAAGGAGAAGCGCAGCTGGGTCTGAAGACTTGGCATGGGCAGAGGAAGGAGCTTGGCACCCCGGAGGCTGCACAGCCGTGGAAGGAGGGAGCCAGACCGGAACTGCCAGGGGTCAGAATGAAGAGGGGAGGGAGGGCTGAAACAAACCCATTTCCAGGAGCTTGGCCAAAATTTGGGACTCTGTGGATCAAACCAGCAGGAGATAGGGCTGTGGGCAGTACCTCAGCTTGGAAGGGAATTTGGGGCCAGCTGGGGCTTGCCATTGGGGTGCAAAGTTTCTGTGTCCTAGGACTCACACAGTGGAGCACTGGGGAGAGAGTGAATGGTGGTAGAGCAAGGGTCTAAAGCTCATTCATTCCAAGAGAAGAGTATTTAAACATGTAAGGAACTTTGGTTTCATAAGAAATCCATGTTTATAAAGAAAAAAATATGTGACCCCACTGGGTCCTCTCTTTATACCTAGTGGCCACTGCAGGGACTTCCTGAGGTGGGCCGAACCTTGCATTGGCTGGGCCCAACCCATGGGATACATACAGAACTCACTAGAAGGGCCCAGGATTGTGACCCTCCCTCTCTCCTCTCCCCCTCCCCTAGTCCATAAGACTTCCATGAGAATAGGGGCAGTGGTTTCACTGGGGGAGGAGCCTATCCACTACCAGTGCTGACCACAGGGTCCAGAGCCCACGCAGCTGGTTCCGTGCAGTGCCCAGTACTATGCGGAAGGGCAGTGGGATGGGAGGCAGAGGGGGCTGGCTTCTCCCATTCCTCCAGGGCCTTAGCTCCACCTCCAAGTCTGAGAGGCTCCCCCCCACCCCAGTGAATCCCCAGGACTCACCTGAGAGCCATCAGAGGCAGATCCCAGTTCTGCATTTATTTCAGTGTGGGCCGGAAAAATATATAAGCAGCACATCAAAACTGTGATTTCACAGATAGGACTGCTTAGGGTGGGACTAACAGGGTATGAAACACAGTGGGATAGTTTCTAGAACATTCCAGCCATCATAACACACCGATGTACAGGGGTGGGTCAGTGCAGCTCCACAGCAGACAGGACTGGACTGGGGCAACCCAGGTCACTCCAAGCCCCTCAGGGACTGGTCTCTCCCTCCTCTACAGATGCCAGGTGCACCTGCCACTCACCAGGCTGTCTTAGCCCTAGGGACAGGCCAGGGAGGGGTACAGGTGGGGTTCTTGCTGCCTTGAAGGTCTCATTCTAGTGAGAGAGATAGACAAGTAAACCCAGAAAGAATAGCTCGGTATAAATTATGAAGAGATTTAAATAGCAAGAATGACATTCATGGGGGGTTGGGGAGGGAGGCCACTCATCATGAACCCCCGCTCACAGAACAGGCTGGGCCTTCCCAGAGCTGGGATGTTAGGAAGGGACTTTCTTATTTCCCAAGAGAGGCCAGACTGCAGAAGTGGGCAGAGAAGCCGAACACAGTGGGCGTTTAATAAAGATCTGTCACACACCAATGGAGTGCTAGCCTAGCCCAGGGGCTCAGGTGGGCGGAGCCGGCCCAACTCGGAGAGGGGCGGGGGATGTGAAAGAGGTGGGCCTTCTTTGTCCCCTGCCCTAAGGGGTGGAGACAGTGGCCCCACTGTGCCTTTGTTCCAGCTCAGTGAAAGTGAAAGTGGGAATGCTGGGCTGGGGCTGGCAGACACCCTGGGCTTGCCTACCTTTGCCCCCAATCTGGCATAGTCCCTGTGCCTCAGTTTCTCCTCCTGAACAATAATGAATTCTTATAAGTTCTGTCCTTCTAAAATTCTTCCTGCTGCATCTTCCTGAACCCTGTCCTTTGTCCCTCAACCAGCAGGTAGGACGGGGACTGTGGAAGGGCTGAGATTTAGTCCAAATGCCTTTTCTCTGCATGCCTCCCACCCTCTTTTCACTTGATACACACACACACACACACATGCATGCACGCATGCACACACACATGCATGGACCAGGGGCATTCCCAATTCACAGCCACAGATGTGCCTGGTCTGAGGACCCACAGCTTTGGCGTGGCAGAGCCGGGTTGGATCTCAGCCCAGGAACCCCGCAGCCAGAGCCACACTGCCAGAGCCCTGGTTTGTTGGCTCTGCTGGGAGCATTGCTGCTGGGGTACTGAGAGCTCACTTCGGCCTGGAAGCACCAGTCAAGCCACCAGTCTGGGCCCTGGGTGGCCCTGCATGCTGCACCAGTGGAAGAGGGGTTCTGTTTGAGCGTGTGCCTGGAGCCTGTTGGAGTGATTTGTGGTTTGGGGGGCCATGGCAGGTTGCAAGGGAACCTTAGCTTCCTGGTCCAAGGGGGAAGGCTGGGGACCATTTTAGGGAGGCCTTTGCCCCCCACACTGGTGCCTCTGGGAGGTGAGGTTAGCCCTTGAGGACTGGCAGTGCCAAGGCTCTTCCTGCCTGTCTTTCTGGGTCTCTCCTGTTTTCCTCTGAGTTTCTAGATCTTTCTCTGTTTCTGGGGTCTCTACTTCTCCAGATCCTTCTCTCCCTCTTCCTCTGTATCCCCACTTTTCAATCTCCCTCCATCTCTCTCTCTCCTGCACACCCATCTTCCTCTTTTCTCATGTTCCCCCCTCCATTTCTGTCTCGTTTCCTGCTCTCTTTCTCCCTCCCCCCCTTCTCTCTCACACACACATCTTTTCAAATAGCATCTTAAGATGTCAATACGTATATTCTCGATATCAAAATGCCTTAAAGGTCTCAATCTAGTCAATCACCCAGAGCAGGCACTCACTAATCAGGTGAATGAATGAGTGAGTGAATGAATGGGTAAATGTCCAAATGGTGATGTGGGAAGGGATAAAGACTCATCTGGCCCAGTGGCTCCTAATTTTTTTTTCAAAGGTCACAATGCTGTTGGAAATCTGAGGAAAATCACCTATCACTTCCTCAAAAAAAAAGTGCTGAATGGTTTTGCTGTGGTTTCAAAGAGTTTAAGGTTCTCCAGCTGAGCGTCTTTCTGGTTCCAGGGGAAACAGCCTTCATGACCTTTGTGAGGAAACTGAGGCAAGACTGTGACAGAGCTAGCTGGGACTCAGGATTTCTTCGTATCTAGCCCTTGTCCTGGTGTAGCATCTTAGGAGGGTGGAGAGAGCAGAGGAGACCTGGGGACTGGCACAGGAGAACGATCCCTAGGGGTTTCCTAGAGATTGCCTCCAAGTCCTTCTGCAGTCAGGAAAGGCTTCCCGACGGAGGCAGACTCCTGCTAGATTTGTGCCTGGGACTGACTTTCAGCCTGGGGCCGAAAGAATGGCAGAGGCTAGACAAGCTATGCTGGCTACCAGTTCTCTCTGGCCCCTTTGGAGACGTGTGCATGCCTATCTGAAAAATGCTGGGCAGCCCTGGAAGCTTTTGTTTTGTTTTTTTTCTTTCAGTCCTGGGGAT
Source organism: Dipodomys ordii (assembly GCF_000151885.1). Lineage (NCBI taxonomy): Eukaryota > Metazoa > Chordata > Mammalia > Rodentia > Heteromyidae > Dipodomys > Dipodomys ordii. Next base: position 17,917,308 of record NW_012267229.1, read on the forward strand.
GGAACCTAGGACCTTTCTGATGCTAGACAGGAGCTGTACCACTGAGCGACACCCCCAGCTGCCTGGAGGTTTTCTGAGCAGGGAAGGCCCAGGGGTGGGCTGGTGTTTGGGTTGATGTAGTTGTGGTGGTGGGGGGACTTGGAGGGGTAAGGCTGGAGGCTGAGAGAAGAGAAAGGGTAGAAAGGGAGAAGGGGGAGAGGGAAGAGAGGAAGAGAGTCAGTAGATGGGGAAAGGGTGCAAGGGTAAAGGGGGAGAAGGTGGACAGAGGATGGAGGGGAACAGCTGGAGGGAGAATGAATGGAGAGAGGGGAAGAGGGGAGAGGAGAAAAGATGGAGGGGTGAGGGAGAGAGGATGGAGGGGCCGTTAACAGAGGAGGGGCTTCTTGCTCTGAGTTTGGTTTGAGCCTCACCGATTCTGTGTGCTGATGGGACACCAGAGCTGGCCGTGGGCTGCAGCCATGGTGGAAATATGGGCTGGAGGGGAGCCATTGTAGAACTGGGTGTGTTTGAATGTGTTTGCACATGTGTGGGCCTGTGCCCACTTGGTTCCTTTCCTGTCCTTGATCGCACCAGGCCCCTTCCCTCCTGTGGACCTGTGCCACCCCCATCCGGCCCGGCATGCTCCCTTGTTCATCTCTCTCTCCTCCAGGCTGACTGGGAGCTCCTGAAGGCGGGGAGCCTCTGACTGCCTGTGCCCCATTACAGACGCACGGGCCAGGTGCCCCAGCAACCAGTCAACGTGCCCATTTTGCAGTGGGGAAAGCTGAGGTTTAGAGAGGCATGAGGGGGCACACCCCATTGGAAGCCAGGGTGTAGAGCCCGGCTTGGTTTCTGGAGGCTGGCATTTTGAGGGTGTCTCCGGATGGGAAGACTGGGGGGGTGGGGTGAAGGGATCTTCACTGAATCTCAGATCCTCAGGCGTGGCTCCCAGCTGAGGCTGAGGCAGGAAGGCGGAGAACAGACAGCAGGGTGTCTGTTTTGCTTTGTGAGGTTTAAAAAAAAATCATTTCCGGCCTCGGAGGCAGCAGCAATTACTGCGGGCACGCTGGGGAGCTGTTTGCCGCCTGTCATCGGCCGAGAAAGGGTCCCTAATGGAGGCCCCGCGGCCAGCCACCAAGCATGGTGTTGCAAACAGCGGTCAAAACAAAGCCACACTAATAATGGAAGGGAGGCCTCAGGCAGGGCCGGAGTCACCTGCTGGCCCCTTGGTGTCCACAGACTCCCCAGCAGGCAGCTCTCCTAGACGCCAGCCAAACCGCCCACCTCCCCTCCCCAGACTTTGTTTGCCCCAGGGAAAGGCTGCTCTCTGGCTGCATCTGGCCATGTTAAATCCCCTACCAGGCAGAAGGAGCCAGAGTGGCAAAGAGCCACGGACTCTTTGCTTCTAGAACAGTCCTTCTGTTTGAAGAGGTCAGGGCAGTCTTTGTGGGGGGCCCCAGCCTGAGAAAGGGAAGAGCAGGGGCCAGCCCCACCCTGTGGGAGGAGGTGTGAGTAGCCAGCTAATTAATCATCTGCGGGGTATTAATGCCCCACAGAATCTGCAGAGTACCTGATATTTTCAGGTATGTGAGCCCACTTTACTGATGCAGAAACTGAAGTTCAGAGGAAGTGTAGTTGGGGATCAAGTCTATGTCAGCCCAGCTCCTGAGCTTGCCTATTTATACTGCTGCAACCTAGGGTACCCTCCCCGCCCCAGCAAGGGCAGTGGAGATGAGCAGGCACTAGGTCCTGAGCAGGGGTCAGATTTAACCCAGTCCAGGTCCTGGCAGGAGTGAAGTTACAGTTATTCTACCCTCTGCCCCTACCAGCTGAGTACCCCCATAATCTCTGCCCTGGGGTATCCTGGATGATGGTCTTGGCTATTATTCATGTGAATTATCCTGCACCCTGCTTCCTGATCCCTCATCTGTCTGTTGCTCCTTCTGCTCCTCCTGAGTCTGGGGGTACCTTCTGACCTTTGGTTGGTAGAGCAAGGTGGGTACGTGGTCAGACACCGAGGTACAAATGACAGTCCCTGCTCTCCCCCAGCCTCTGGAACCTTCCAGTGGGGCTACTGGGCAAAGGCTCCCCCAGCTCTACAGACCACACAGGCAATGTCAGAATGCCCACCTGCTCCCTGCCCTGGCCAGGCTCAACTGCGCCCACGCTCAGCAGTCTCCTCCCTCCCAGCCTGCCTGTGGGGGAGGGGGCCAGGCGGAATCCCTTGGGAAACCTGCTCGGCTCCCACAGTCCTGCGAGTGCCAGAAGATTTTCGCTCTCCTTAAATCTCCCTAGATTTGTAATTCCACTGCTGTCTCCCTCAATATGCGCTTCCATGTGGCCTGGGGAGGCGCCCTGCCCTCAGCTGCTGGCACCAGCTCCTCCACCCTCGCTTTCCCTCTGTGGCAGAGCTGCTGGGTGGAGAACATAGGCAGGCCCTCACCTTCTCCTGCCTCAGTTTCCCGGTCTTTAAGAAGCATAGGGGCCACTTCCTCAGGTTGCTGACTTGATGAGATCGTTTTTTGCATGAAGGAAACACCTCTATAGAAAGTAATACACAGACTGCCACAGTGGAGGGGCTGCCAGCTGCAATGCTAAGCAGCCAGTCACAGAAGGCGCCATATTAATGTCCCATTGATACCAGGTGTCCAGAATGGGCTAAGCAGGGCTAGGGGAGGTAGAATGGGAGAAGCTGCCTGGTGAAAGGGCACAGGCCTCTCGGGGGGGAGGTGATTAAGGTGGGAGGGGCAGGCTCTAGAGAAGATGTCAGTGGTACAACATTGTGAATGCATGTTAAAATGATGCTTGCATTTGCTGGCCACCGTGGCTGGTACCTGTAATCCGAGCTACTCAGGAGGCTGAGATCTGAGGATTTTGGTTCAAAGCCAATCTGGGTAAAGTCTGTGAGACTCTTATATCCAGTTAACCAGCAAAAAGGCAAAAAGTAGAGGCCTGGTTCAAGTGGTAGAGTGCCAGCCATGAGCAAAATAGCTGAGCAAGATCATGAGGCTCAAGCCTCATGCCCTGGTACTCTCATAAAAATAAAAATAAAAAATGCGGGCACCGGTAGCCCATCCCTGTAGTCTTAACTAAGAGACTGAGATCTAAGGATCACAGTCCGAAGCCAGCCCAGACAACAAAGTCCCCCATGAGACTCTTATCTCCAATTAACCACTCAAAATTTGGAAGCGGTGCTGTGGCTCAAGTGGTAGAGTACTAGCCTGGAGCACAAAGAGGCTTAGGGCCTGAGTTCAAGCCCCACAACTGACAAAAGAGAGAGAGAGACAGAGACAGAGAGAGACAGAGAGAAACAGAGAGAGGTAAAAAAAAAAGAAAGAAAGAAAGAAAGAAAAGAAAAGAGCCAGCCATCGATGGCTCATGCCTGTAATCCTAGCTACTTAGGAGGCTGAGAGCTGAGGATAGCAGTTCAAAGCCAGCCGGAGCAGGAAAGTCAGTGAGGCTCTTATCTCCAATAAGCCACTCAGAAAACTGGAAGTGATGCAGTGGCTCAAGTGGTAGAGTGCTAGCCTTGAGCTGAAGAGCTGAGGGACAGCATTCTAGCCCAGTTTAGGCCCCATGACCAACAACAAAAAAAAAGAAAGAAAGAAAGAAAAGAAAAGAAGAAAAAGAAAAGAGAATTTGATGTTATTTAAACCTTACTTCAATTAAAATGATTAAATAATTGTCTAAAAAGAAATTTACTCTTTACCTGACTTATGTAACTGTAACCCCCCTCTCTATATCATCTTTATAATAACAATTTAAAGGTCTATTGTTTCTCTTTCAAAAATAACAATTATCTAACTAAACAGGAAGCACCTGTAGAGCATGTGCCAGGCAGTCTACTTCTGGGCAGTGGTACATTTCCTCTTCACAGCAATCCTTCTGAGGAGTTGCTGTCATCCCCACTATACAGAAGAGAAAACTGAGGCACATGCATATTGTTGAGCACTCAGAATTGTTCTTTCTTTTCACTCACTTGGGCGAACATACCAACATGTCTAAAACTGAGCAATGAGCCCGCTTAGGAACTGTGCGTGTGGGGCCCCATTGTACGTGTATGGACCCACTGTGTGTGTGTACCACACACCTAAATGACCACTACACCGCACAAGTTCTCCACCAGAGATGCAGGTGCAGCTCAGAGAAGTGCTCAGGTGGAATCACACAGCAAGTCCGGGGAGAGTTGGAACCCAGCCCCTCCCCCAGAAACCCTGCACCACAGCCCCTCATCTTCTTCCCAGTCCCCTTTCCTCATCAGCACGTGCTTCCCGTGCACAGAGCCTCACATCAGATGGTACAGGGGCAGCCTTGCTTTGATGTTTCTCACTTCATACAAAATTCATGAATTCAGTGCTGTACTCTGCAAGACATTCCTGTTCATTCTAATACAAAACCAATGCTCTTCCCCATTTTTCTGGAGTAAAATCAGTTCCTCAGAAAGTTGCTTCCCTGATTGGGGCAGCAGAAGAAGGAGGCATCCACTCTCCAGCGGGGCTTTGGGCCTTGCCTTTCTTAAATGGGTGCAACGCTTTGCCTGGTGGAGGGCTCAGGAGGAATCAGTGGGGCTGATGGGTAAATGGCAGGAAGGGCTTCTGGTCTGCAGTCTAAGCAATACCCAGGCCTTGGAGGAGGTAAGGCAGCCTCTTAGGCCCATGGCTGAAGACAGCCAGGCTGGGGGTCTGCTGGCTCCACTGCCAGGACCTGCAACCCAGAACCCCCTAGGGGTTAAGAAGGACGTCTGCTATACTGCTCTGAATGCAGCAGCGCAGCTCCACCAGACTCCCTTGCTACCAGGCAAATTGGAGAGGGAGGCTCAGAGCATGCTGCCTTCCCCGGCTAGAATTTACGAATGCTGTTTGGTTTTCATAGTGTTGATTTTTACAGTTACCCTCTATTTATGGCAAGTGATGCTGACTTTTCCGTTTATGGCAGTAATAAAAGTCTCCTTTTAAGCTGAATTTATTTAAGTAAAAAAGGGAAAGATGCTTCGAAAATAAATATTAAAGTAAATAATAATGCCAGTGGTACAAGGACCCTATGCAATACCCATGAAGGTGTTCCCCAAAAGGCCAGATTTAGGAGGACCTATCTCTGGCATGCCTCTTCCTGTCTGCATGTCTCCTAACTGTGTAACTAACCACCAGCTTCCAGGTTCAAGCCTGTCCCTCCCAACAGTCTTCCCTGACTCTCTAGGCAAACCCCAGCCTGCCTTTCTGTAGGACTGCCCAGCCCTTGTACTTCTTGCCAGATCTTCTCTATGTGATTTGCCCTAGACAAGCCCAGGGGAGGCACAGGCTACCATACAATCTGTGGCCACGTGAACATGGCCATCCTGTGAACATGTGCACATCCTGAACTACTGTGCATGGTGGTCCAGGACTAATCTCAGCCAGTGTTTATGCAGCAGTCCCTGTTGTGAATGTCTTCTCCTTCTGTGGACTGTAGGCTTCCTGAGGGCCAGGGCCTGCTCATCTGACATAGCATAGGAAGCCTGGCCCTGATCTAGCTGAGGATTGGAGATCCACCAGGGCTGATCAATTCTGCTCCTCTGACCAGGTGGTCTTGAGCGAGCCCACCATTTTCCCTCTATGGCAGTCTTTCAGCTCTTGACAAAATTCCTCTCTCCACCTCTCTGGAGGAGGAGGAGGGCTATCACAGGTGCCCATCTATTCCAAGATGAAGTCACCTTCATCAGCTCACACCTTTTTCTGTGGGTTCCAGACTTTCAGAAAGGCTAGGGCTTCCCAGAAGGAGCAGAGCCCTCAGGGGCTCCCCTGGGCCCAGCCCAGCTTCCCAGGGCAGAAGAGGTCTCTGCAGCCACCTCATCAACCTCTCAACCCTGGGGGCTCTGCTCTTATTTCCTTGCCTGGCTTATCAGGTTTTTGTCTCCTGATGTAGGTGTCTTGAATGGATAGGTGACGTGTAGCCTAATTAAATCCTCCTGTTGCCTATCCCTCACTAGAGTCCCTATGCTGCCATCTATCTGGGGTTAAGGTGTCACCTCTGCCACTCTCTGCAGCACAGCACCCCCACTGAGCTGGGCACAGAGAAGCATTCCTGGAAATGACGTGAGGGAATCACTCTTCTTACAGCTGAACAGGACAGGGGCTTAGAGGAAACTGCAGCTTTGATTGGGCCATTTCACAGCCAGTGCTGAGGTGGTCATCTGACTTTGTGTCCTTATGCTGTGGTGACCTCAGGCACAGCCACTCCCTCTCTGAACGTGGTTTCTTCTTCTATGAAGTCTTTGGAATGAACAGGGTCCTGTGTACAGTGCTTGGCACATGGGAGGGGTTTCTTGCCTCTATACCACGGTAGGGGGACTGTCTGAGATTGCCCCAGGTCCTCTGAGCTTTGGTTTCTACACTGCTAATGAAGGCTCAGTATGGACAGGGCAGGGATGCAGAGCCTGTGCCCCTTTCTTGTGCTCCTCTTCCCTGCAGTAATGGTGCTAGTAGGAGAGGGAGAGCTGGACTCCGAGCCATGTCCTGGGTTCAGAGCCCAGGTCCTGTCCCTGGGACCTTGCGACTTGCTTGCTGTGTGACCTGTAACCCACCTCTCTCAGCTGTAGGTTGTCCTGCCCTGAACTGTCACTCTGAGTGTTGTAGGATTCCAGATGAGCACCTCTGTGCTGTGCCAGGAGCTCTCAGTAGGAAGACTGTGTGATTGCAGGGTTGCCGGCCACAGTGCCTGGCACCTGCAGCTTCTGCACATCACCTGATCTGTTCTTGGTTGCATGTCGCAAGACTTCTGTCTGGGCCATGATAAGAGCTTCTGCCTACCTGTCCCTGTGGCTGGATCTCTCCTCAACCAGATGTGGTTGGGTGGCAGTGATGGTGAGAGCCAAGACTGGAGAGGGACTGGCTTGCTGGGGCCTGTGTCCATGTTATCCATGTATTTGACTCCTTGCTTGCTCTTATAGGCACAATCCCCCTGAGAAACTCCAGTTTGGGACATAGTAGGTACTCAATAAAAGCTGGGGGTGGGGGTGAGTGGGAAGAGTGATGAAGAGGATGAGTGGATGACTGATCTTTATGTATGTTAGCAACATTTTCATTGCTGTAACAAAATGCCTTAAATGAGGAAGGATTTATTTTGGTTCACGGTTTCAGAGGTTTCTCTCTGTGGTCAGCTGGCTCCATGGCTTTCAGACTCATAGCAAGGTAAATTACCATGGCAGAAAGATGTGGAGGAGAAAACTGCCCACCTCATGGTTGCCAGGAAGCAAAGAGAGAGGGGGAAGGGGGAGGGCACTCCGCAGCTATGACCCCCAGTGAGCAACCTACTTCCTCCAACCTGGCCCCGCCTCCTAGCTAACCCTCCAGGCAGTGTGAGCTCATGCATGGGTTAATCCATTGATGTCATTATCATCCTCTCACCTCTCTAAGCATCATTGCCTGGGGGCCTGTCCTCCCCATGTGAGCCCACAGGGGTGTTTCACATTCAAACCACACCACCAGGCCTCCTGCTTTATTCAGTTTCTCACTGGAGGCCCCAGGAGGCCTTCTCACCTCATCCTTCCATTCAGGAAGGATGCAGGGCTGTGTGGAAGAGGGGGAGGGGCGCTACTCCTCTGGGGTAGTAAGAGGAGGGCTCAGAGACACCCCATGCCCACCCCAGAGCCCACTGCAACCAACAGGGTCTGGGAAGCAGGGAACTCCAGGTCAAGAACTATGTGCATTGCCCAAGGGAGGCTTGTGAGTGGCCAGAAGGGGCCAGAGATGAATGGTGTTGGGGTGCAGCCAGCATGTTAAGGCTGTGGATACCCAGCCTGGGAGCCTTCTCTGGATGCTGAGTGCTGGACATTTCCCAACTGGACCCAAGTATAGGAAGTCCTTGACGTCTCTCTCCTATCCTCCCATCCCCCCCCCCCCCCACCCCGGCGATTACTCGACCACGACCACATCCTGACCCAGGCAGCCCAGAGCAGGAGGAGCAGCACCACTACGGGCTCTGCCTGCGGCAGCATGTGTCTACCTATGAGCCACACACAGCTCCTGGCATCCTCCTGACTGCCGGATACAGCTGTAAACAGACTAAAATCCCTCTTTAAAGAGCTCCCGTTCCAGTTGGAAGATAAGCAAGAAATGAGGGAAATAAGCAAAACTGTAACACGTTAGCAGGAAGTAGTACAAGAAAAGATGAAGTAGGCTCAGGGGTGCTGAGAGAGTGGGCACAGGGAAAGGAGGCCCTTGAGGGGGAGGTGGCATTGGAACAAAGGCTGAGGGGTTTGGTGGAGAGTGGATCTAGGCATAGATCCAGCATCTGTTGGTCTTGGGAGAGCCCCTGGAGGTTTTTTTTTTTAAATAATTGTAGAAAATAGACGTATTACAGATTTTCCCATTTAAACTTTTGTGTGGGTGTGTGTTGTGGTGGTGGTATTAGGGTTTGAACTCAGGGCCTACAGCTTTCTAGTCAGGCACTCTACCAATTGAGCCACCCCCCCCCCCCGATCCTTTTGGCATTAGCTACGTTTTGAAGAGCCATTCACTCCTGGGCTGTTCTTCTGTTGCAGATAAGCTGAGGCTCAGAGAGGCAAAGGCTCAGAAGAAGCTAACTCACATAGTGAGGACCAGGGGCCAAGGCTCCAGCACAGGCCTAGGCAAAGTCCTATCTGTCTGTGCTAGGCTGGCTAGGTCATCTGCTGTAGCTGGAAGCCAAAGCTGGGCATCAGGCCAGGCCCACAGGGCCCTTCCCTGCATCCAGTGCACTGACACTGGCCTGGGGTTAATGAATACGTCGCTCCCCCAATTAAAAGCAGAAAGGAAGAAGATGTTGTGCTCAATCAAACTCCTTGTGCCTTCTCCTGCAGAATCTTAATTTGTAGATGCTGGATTTTAATTGTCTTCCCAAAGAGCCCAGCCTAGAAATGCCTTCTTCTCCAAAATCTATAATTAACCAGCCCTGGGGACTGGCCTCAGGGAGGCACCTGAGCCAGGGGCTCTGGGCTGAAGGAAACAAAGAGGAGACAGGATTTTATGTCCAAGCTTGACATGGGTGGGGAGGGACTGAATAGCTACTGAGAAGGAGTCAGGCTGGGCCTGGAAAGAGGCTGCATGAGGGTGGTCTGCAAGTTACCAGCTCCAACTCTATAGTCCCCTATAACTGGGTTCGGTTTGACCATCACCTTACTCTGTGACCTTGGATGAGTCACTTATTCTCTGAACCTCACCTTCAACCATCCTGCTAGGTAGGGGGATTTAAAACCCAGGCTGAGCTCTAGGCTCTGTTTCCTTTATTCCCATGCCTTTTTTTGGGGGTCCGGTCGTGGGGCCTGAACTCTGGGCCTGGGCGCTGTCCCTCAGCTCTTCAGCTCAAGCTAGCGCTCTACCACTTGAGCCACAGCGCCACTTCCGGCTTTTTTCTTTTTGCTTTATGTGGTGCTGAGGAATCGAACCCAGGACCTCAGGCATGCAAGGCAAGCGCTCTACCACTGAGCCATCTTCCCAGCCCCTTCCCATGCCTTTTTGCTGTTTACCTGCCTCTGCTCTCAGTCCTCACTCAGCCTTCGCTACCTGCTCATTTGTCTCCTCTCTGAAGCCTTCTCAGATTGTCACCATGCTCAAGTAACCCCTTCCCGCAGCCCTAGGACATTGAAGGTTGAGCTGATGAGATACTAAGGAAGTGTCCTCACCCCATCCTACCTGGCCACTACTGGCACGTGTGAAGGGGACAGAGAAATCCAGGACCAGCCATTCCTCTGCCTCCAATGAGGTCATGGAGATTAGTCCTCTCTCTGATCAACCCATCTCCCGGCTCAGGAGGACCTGCCCTATTGGGGCTGAGGCCAGTGCCACCTCCTCAGGGAAGCCCTTCTGATTACTTCTCTGGCTTGCCAGGCCTTTGCTGTCAATGCTGCCCACTCTGCACCCATCCCACAGGACCCTGCAAAGTTGTCTTTGAAAAAAAGCTCCACAGGCAAAAAGCCTCTGGAATACTTGGGGGAAGAAGTGGGTTTGAGAGTCAGGCAGACACAGGTGCAAATCCTGACTGCTGTGGGACCATTAAAGGTGGCTCCCCTGTGCTGGGCTGTGGCTCCTTCTTCTGAGCCAGGCTGGAGTTGGCACCTGAGGCTGGCAGGTTGCCACCTGCTGGGAATCAATCTGCATGTGAGTCCTCTGAGCACTGGGGATGTAGTTGGTCCAAACCCAGCTTGCTGAGAGCATGTAAAATACGCTCTGATTTCACGACTCAGCACAGAAAAAAAAGGGGGGAATGTAAAATGTCTCAGTAATTTTTATTACATGCTAAAATAATAATCTTTTGATCTTAGCTTAAATAAAATTATTAACATTAATTTCACCCTTTTTTAGTTTTTTTTCTCTTCTTTTTTCACATGGCTACTAGAAAATGAAGAGCCCTCTGTATTCTACAGCGGCTTTCATTCCTCCATTTGTGATTTTGCTGGCCAGTGTGGCTCTAGCTGGCCATCACTAGAGTCCCAGTAGAGGCTGGCTGAGTGGTTTGCCCTGGGCTCTGGCCCACTCCAGGCTGTCAACTGTGTGAGACTATAGAGCCTAGGAATTGACCATACACTGTCTTCTCTGGGCCTGGCTTTCTGCTGTCAGTGAGCTCTGTGTGGCTGGTAGTCTGTGTATCTACAGTGACAATGTGTATGCATGGAAGTGACAGACATCAGATTCCCTGGTGATCAGCATTTTTTTTTTCTGGGATGAGCCTCTCTCCTGAAAAGAGGAAACTGAGCACTATAATTCTAGCTACTAAGGAGACTGAGATCTGAGGATTGTGGTTCGAAGCCAGCCAGATCAGGAAAGTCCATGAGACACTTATCTCCAATGAACCACCAGAAAACTGGAAGTGGTGCTGTGGCTCAAAGTGGTAGAGTGAAAGAGCTCAGCGACAGTGCCCAGACCCCGAGTTCAAGCTCTATGAGTGACAAGTGTGTGTGTGGGGAGGATTCTGATTACATCTCAAGACAGTATTTGTTTGGGGAAACAAACCGAATACACAGAGGGGAGGGGCTAGGCCACATAGCTGGCACTGGCATTCTCATCCACCTGGCAGACTGGGGGCCAATGCCACTAGTCTGGGGAACTGGCTGTCCTGGAACTTAGTGGAGAGCTGGGCCTTGGAGGTGGAGGGGGAAAGATGGGGCAGGTCGACTGCCAAGTCTCCCTGAACCCCTGAAGGATCAAATACCCCTCCTTCAACCACCAGAGCATTTTTCTCTGAGGACTGAATGCCCTGGGGAGCAGCCACCACCAGTGACAAGGTGAACAAGAAAAGGAGGTGGGGACCTACTCAGGCTACCCAAAGAGGGGCTATCTCTCAGAAGGGGTGATCTCAAGCTTGTTTACCTCGAAGAGCCACATGGGCAAAGAAAAGCCAAGGGAAAGACTGGTAGGGGACAGCTGGCACAAGTGGGAGAGCCAGGCAAGGTCACACAGGGCAGGGAACGGGCTGGCCCTGAGGAGGTTGGGGTAACCCCAGGGCAGTGGGAGCTCACCAGGCCTCTGAGGTCAGGTGGGGTTTGGTTTTATAAAGATGGTGCTGGCTGCCTTGTCCTGGAGGTAGTAATGCCCAGGAGGGAAACTGGGTGGCGGTGACTTTAGAATCTGGAAGAAGTGAGGACACTGGAAGCTTCCGTCCTGGCCTGTCTACTTCCATTACCAACCTTCTCCTGCAAGGTTCCCCAACGCGGCACCAGGCTCCAGGACAGAAGGCTAGCTCATGACTTAGAGTTCAGGCTAGCTCATGGCCTGCTGTCACCAGAGGGTGCGCTCACATTTTCTGCCAGCCCAAATGAGCTTCTGGTGCCCAACAGACACCTGCTCCTGCACCATCGCCCTGCCCTACATCATTAGCCCCGCCCCTGCATCCCAACTTCTCCTTGCACCATCACCCCGCCCCTGCGTCGTTAGCCACGCCCAGAACATTAGGCCCCACCCACACATCCTGACCATGTATCCTCTCGCTAGCCCCGCCCCATATGCAAATTCCCATCTTATACCATTAGCCCCGCCCCTCCACCGTACTTTTGCAGCCTCTCATTTGCTGCGCCTCGATTCTCAGGCCCCGCCCCACACCATTGACCCCGCCCCTCCAGTCTCCGCGGTGCTCTGAGCCCCGCCTCCCGGTTTCTCTGCAGCACTGTTCACAGAGACACCCCACGACATGACAGCGCGGACCGGCGAGGACGTGGAGATGGCCTGTTCCTTCCGAGGCAGCGGCTCCCCGTCCTATTCTCTGGAGATCCAGTGGTGGTACGTGCGGAGCCACCGGGACTGGGCTGACAAGCAGGCCTGGGCCTCCAACCAGGTAACTGGCCTGGGGGCGCCCGAGTGGGCTGAGGAAACCTGCCCGGGTTGGGGGCGCTCTGCCCCTCGGCTTCCCAGGGGTAGGGACATAGATGCCGGCTCTGATGTTGGGCCCAGCGTCCAAGCGGCCCCTGCTCTCCCCGCAAAGCCCAGAATTCAGGCTTATTCTTAGAAGGGGCTGAGGCGAAGCTAAATTGAGCCCCCAGGTGGCCAGGGCAAGAAGGGCCTTCAGAAAGGGAGGAAGTGCTCCCGGCTGTGCCAGGTAGAAAAACAGAAGTCAGAGGCCCAGAGGCCAGCAGCATGGTGGTCATGGGACAGAATGGATCTTGCGACTCACTTTCCCCCACTTCTGCAGGCTGCCCGCGGAGGTGTGTACTAAGGGTGCTCTGCAAACTCAGGGCAGGCAGCCTCGTGGCTGAGTTCATTCTCAAGCCCTCATGCATGCATGCAGCCAACTTCCTGCACACACACACACCACTTACACCCCTATACCCTTGGGAATCTAAACGCACCCCTCCCGCACTCAGTTGGATGTATACCTCCCTTGTCTTCTTTTGCTCCAACCTCCTTTCGCAGTCCTGAGTGGACACAGAGCCCAGGGACCCCTATCTCCAGACCTTATGGCCCTGGGAGCCTCTTTTATTGTAGCTAGAATTTTTTTTCTTTTTCTTTTCTTTTATTATTATTATTATTATCCGTTGTAAGGCTTGAACTCAGGGCCTGGGCGCTGTCCCTGAGCTTTTCTGCTCAAGGCTAGCACTCTATCACTTTGAGCTGCAGCACCACTTTCAAATCTTTTTATATTTATTGTCCTCTTTTTTTTTTCTTTTTTACTAACATGCATTGAATGTACTATTAATGGGGTTCCGTGTGCTAATTCCACATATGCACATAGCATGCACTGACCTCCCTTTACCCATTATCTTGATTGTTGTCACCCACACCCCACCCCACACCCGCCCTGTGCTAACACTCTGTCTCTGTTGTCTCTGCCCCTCCCCTTCCCAACAGCTGAAAGCTTCTCCACAGGAAGACGCAGGAAAGGCCGCCACCAAAATAAGTGTGAGTTTTCATAATGACTTCTTGCGAGGTCTCTAATAGAGGATGCAGGTGTAACTTTAAAATAAATACTTTGGGGGACCATTTCCACAGGGAACCTGGGCAAGAAGATGGAGGAGGAATAAAAGGAGAAGGCGGGGGAAGGAGAAAGCTAGAGATTTAAAAGCCAGAAATTTTTAAAAAGCTAGAGATTTTTCAAGCTCATTGAATGACAGGCACAAACAAACGACAGGGAGAGAAGATGCATGCTCTCCCGTGGGACCAAGGCCAAGTGCACCTCAGATGCCTCATGGATCTCAGCAGCATTTTTCATCTGAGGAGCCGCCAAGGTCTAAGGAGACTGAGATGGGGCTTTCTTTTTGGACATCATGAGCAACACCTACAGCCTCTCAATCCCTGGGTCTCTGGGGTGATGGTTCCTGTCCAGAGACTCTGAGACTGGCCAGGCCTTCTTATATATCTACTCATTTTCCCGTAATAACACTGTAGGAAGGGCCGAGCATTAGCCCATTTTAAAGGTGGAACAATGGAGGGCAGGGGTAGGAGTCAAGGAGTTACCGAGGTTATCCCAGCTGCTACCCGTGTTGCTGAACGCTTTGTCCCAGGCTCTAACAGAGCCAAGGGACACTGGGGTCCTAGAGGAGCTCAGAAGAGGACTCAGATCTGGGAGAGGCAGGATGCATTGAGAAAGGAGGTGACCAAAAGAGAAGACTACTAAGAGGGAGCCATCCTGAGGACAGGAGTGGTCACAGGACCAAGCTGGGTTTGTGCTGGGACTGAGGAAAACCAGGCAGGAGGCTGAAAGTCTACAGCAGCACAGGGAGTATGTGGTGGGGGGAAGGGGGAGCAAAGTCAAAGTTCCAAAATGTCCCCCTTGTCTGCCTCTCAGGAGTAGGTAGGGGGAGATGAGGACACAAAGGGCAGTTAGACACAGAGGTCACAGCATAGAGAATTGATACCAGGGGTGTCGGGAAGGAGTGTGGGGGCTGGACAAGGGGTGAGCAGGTGAGAGAGTGGGTTGGCTTCAAAGTGTCATAGCTCAGTGGCTGTGGCCCAGCTGAGATCTGCAAATCCAGCCATTTCCAGCCCTGGAAATTTATTTATTTAGCCGACAGATAGGTAAGGCAGGCAGGTAGAAGTCGGTCTGCCTGTGTTACCATGTCTCACTCTTCCAACCATCTCTACTGTGATTGTGTTTGTGGGCTCCATGAGCAGCTCACAGGCAGAAGAGAAAATCAGCTAATTGATTTAGAGGAGTATAATTCCAGCTGCTGGTCCCCCGTGAGGGGAATGCCACGATGCTAATTGGCTAAATAACACTGAGTGTGCTTGGAGTGAGTGTAAAAATCCCCCCAGCTGCACCCCTCAACTCCCACATCGGCTGAGGCTTTGGGGTCTGGCAAGAAATGCACAGACAGGCACAGGTCCAGCTCCTTGGGCAGCTCCTCGCATATCAGCAGGTACCTTTACGCTGGCCCATACCTGGGGTTCTTTAGGTCCTGGGAGAAGGTAAAGTTTTTCTCCTCAGCCTTCAGAGCTCTGCCCACACTGCACTTGGGGCTCATCCTGTTCTTCTTGATCCACTCCCCTTCCATCCCAATCCTGCTGCCTTGCTGCCTTCCCATTTCCTCCCACCTCTGGGCCTTTGCACAGGCCAGGCCTCTGCCTAGAAAGCCGTAAAGCCGTTCTCTCTCTCCCTCTCTCTCTCTGCTCTTACTCACTCTCTCAGCAGCCTCCCCTTCCCTTTTCTGCTGGGTGCATTGCTGTCTGTTATTACAGCTGTCATCCCCAGAGTCCTGGAACCCAGGGTGCACAGCATAGTTATATTTCCAGAGCTCAGCATGGAGCCTGGTACATCATAGGTGCCTAATAAACACAATGATTACACACACACACACACACACACACACACACACACGGTGCATCTGCCAACACAGAACTTCACTGTGACATGGGTCTCATGCCTGTACCTGGATATTGCAGGTGACAGGAATCAGTGATGGATCTCACATGGGAACACACTGATCTGTGGGATTCAGGCCCTGTCTCTACAGGGGAGACTGAGTCAAGCAGGGATCCAGGTTAAAGATGCCAGTACTGATGACACCCTGGCTACTAGACTTTAACCGTTAGGATGTCATTTGACCTTTTGAAAAACAGTTTGTAAGCCAAATAGCCCAGTCCCCTAGCTGGGCAGAGATGGAGACTGAGGGACACAATGGGGAATCTGCCTCCTCCCTAGGCTTCCATTTTGCCATGTAGCTATTGTCTCAGGCAGGTAAGAGAACACTTGAGAGCTGTGTGGCTGGCAGTGGTTATTACTAGCATGGAACTTGTTAACAAGAATTTGTGAACCCTAAGGCTCCTTAATGGATGTGTGTAGTGGGAGATTGGTGACGCCTGTCAATCTGGTTTATATGCAATAATACTAACAACAATACAGTGATAATACAGCTGCTCACGTGATCAGATACTTTCCATATGTCAGGAGCTTTGCCCAGCACTCAACATGAATTAACTCAGCTAACTTGGGGCCCAGGGAGAGACCCCTGGCCTAACAGTGCCTCCAGGGGTAGTCCTGTACATGCAGCCTGCTCCTAGAAGAGGGCCTCAGCCAGGGACTCTGAACACACTCCTGCCTCTCGTCTGTGTTCACGTTCTAAAAGGCTTTCTCTGGATCTGTGGTCTTTCACACTGTGGTTTAAGCTCATTTCCTCTTTGCCAGTTTTGGAAATCTAACTTTGGGCACTGTCCCTGAGAGTTTGTGCTCCAGGCTGGCCTCCACCACTGTGAGCCACAGTGCCACTTCCAGTTTTCTGGTGGTTCATTGGAGATAAGAGTTTCATGGACTTCCCTGCCTGAGCTGGCTTTGAACCTGTGACCCTCAGATCTTAGCTACTCCTGAGTAGCTAGGATTACAGGTGTGAGCCACCCGTGCCTGGCTTTCACTTCTTATTTATTTTTTTATTTATAGTGGTTGGTATTGGAAATTGAGCTCAGAGCCTTACACTTACTAGGCAAGTGTTCCACCATTGGAGCTACAGCCCTGGTCCATTTTCGCTTTTAGTTTATTTTTCAAATAGGGTCTTCTGCTTTTCCTCAGGTCAGCCTTGTTCTCCCAAATCGTCCTACCTCTACTTCCTGAGTAACCAGGATTATAAATGGGTACCACCATGCCCAGCCCCAATTTCCTAAGTTTAAGCAGTTTCCTGATCCACCTTCTCAGGGTACTTTCATCCCCACCAGATGATGGTGGAACCACAGTAAGCAGGAGCTGCGTCACCTTGCCCTGCCCCTGGATGCCCCCAGGCATTAGTCTAACCCTTCCGGGTGATGAAAAGGTAGCCATCAAGGTAGAGGAGAGCTGTAAGGGAGGGTCAGGGGAGTTGGCCTGAGCTAAGCATCAGTGGAGGGCAGGGGTGAGGCCTGGTGCCCTTAGAAAAGCAGGTTAGGTGTGGGCCTGAGGCTTTGGAGGAAGCTGGGAGGCTGAGTGAGCATGCAGCTATGAGGGGCTGGGCAGATGCTGGGGGTAGGTGTGGGCGTTCTGGGTCCTGGAGAGGAGAGGGGCCTCGGGTGGGGATTGGGCCTAAGTGTGGAACAGAAATAATGCTGTGACAGGGCCAGGCTGAGTCCACGAGGCCTGCTGGGGCCCAAGTCTGGAGAGACCTTGAGTGGGATTCTGAATGTGATGAAGAGTAGCTGACACAGCTGGGGTGGGGAGGGGTTCTGATGGAGGCTCAGAGCTGAGCCTGGCCCAGGAAAGGGACTGTCTTCCCCTGTTCCCCACTGGGACCACCACCTCCACCTAGAGGTGCCACCAAAGCACGGGTAGGCATAGTGGGCACAAATAGGTCCCCTGTCCTCCTCCTGGCAAGGCTGGAAGAGCCTGCTCAGGGGGGTCTGGGTGAGCAGGGGGAGCTGGGTGCATCTCTTTCAGCACAATTAGGCGCTTAATTGCACCGCTAAGGCCTGTCGATGAAGCCTGGGCCGGTGATTATGATTTACAGCCAGGCCGCCCTGCAGGGGTCGCCTCTCAGGGTCGCCTCTCTTCTGGTCTCCCCAGGTCGCTCTGCATAGTGGAGCCAAAAGGTTCTCTGCAGAACTTGTGAATAATGGAACCCCGCACCCACCCCTACAACCCTCCCAAAAAGCTGCTGTGGAAGGTGGGACCTCTCAGGAGGTATCAAACTGGGGCTCCCTAGATGCCCAGAGTAGTGGGGGCCTGGAAACCAGGCTGAAGGGGTAGATGGCTTCCCTTTGTAGGTTCTTCCTTGGAAGAGTTGGCCTGGCTACCAGCTGGAGGCTCTCTCTGAGTCTTACATGTGTGTGTGTGTGTGTGTGTGTGTGTGTGTGTGTGTGCGTGCACGGGCGTGCGCACGCATGCACGCGCTGCTCTGGGGGCTTGAACTCAGGACCTTGGTGCTGTCCCTTAGCTTTTTTATGCAGGGCTGATGTCCTATCACTTGAGCCATAGCTCCCCTTCTGGCTTTTTGCTGATTAATGGAATGAAGATAAGAGTCTCACACGCTTTCCTGCCTGGGCTGGCTTCAAACTGCAGTCCTCAAATCTCAATCTCCTGAGTAGCTAGAATTTCAGGCATGAGCCACCGGTGCCTGGCAAAGCTTCACTTTTCACCTGACCCCCATCCCAGGGTCGCAATGAGGCCTAAATGACCTGCTGAGGTTTGGTTTCCTCCCTTCTCCACCATGGAGCTCTCCCTCCAAGATGGAGTCTCCCAGCATTACTGCTGTACTGCTACCCAGCAGTGCCTTCTGCAGATGATGCCCAGGGCAGAGCATGGAATAGGCATCCTCACCCTCCATTTGCTCTCTGCACCAGGCCATCAGTCCCCGCAGACATCACCAGCCCTGGCTGGCTCATCGCTTTGTCCAAAGTGTGCCCAGCACAGAGCAGGCCTTCGGCAAGTGTTGAATGAATGGATGAAGGTAGCTAGAAAGATGGAGGGCTGGGAGCCGGTGATTGCTCAGGATCAAAGCCCACCCCGGAGGGCTCCCCAGCCCCTCCTCGTCAGCTGGCCTTGGGAAGGCCACATTTGTCTGGGTGGCAGGTGAAGGAGCTGCCTGCCTGGGTGGACGCAGGCCTCAGCCCCCTCTGTCGACCCGAGGGCGGGCGCGTAGGGTGTGGGGGCGCTCTCTCCCTCCCAGCGGTAGCTCCCAGCGCTTCGCATTATTACTCCATTAGCGCCTTGTAGGGTTGACAAATGAAGGATAATTAATATCCGTGAGGGAAACAGATGTTGAGGTAATTCGCTCCCGCTGCGCATTTGCAATGGCACCTACTAACCCGCCTGAGAGTGGAGTGGAGCATGGCAGAGCGGCAGGGCCTCTCTGTGCCCTTGGTCTGGGTGAAGGGGTCAGAGGAAGGGATGGGCACCCGCTGGACAGGGGCACCAGATTTTTGGCCCCTAGGCTAATTCAAACAGCTGAGAGTTTCCTCCTGCTTGCCATTGGGAAGTTCTACCTGGGTCCCACTTTGGTGCCTCTTGCTCTACCATGAGCACATGCTTCTCTTTTCATGAGGGGTGATGTCCAGCAGGAAACCGTTGAGGGGAAGATGGGCCCAGTTCCCTGGCCCTGCCCACCAAGCTCTCATCTTCTGGAGCCTGAGAGAGCCCGGGACCCTGCTAGCATGGGTGACCCTCTGTGCACTTACTGCACTGTTTGAATGGGAAGGTGCATGAATCCAGCCCAGATTCAGGCCCCAGCCTGACTTGAGGGTCCTGGAAAGGTTTTGTCTCCCTCTGGAGCCTCAGTGTCACCATCTGTAAAGCGGGTGCACCGTGTGTCTGTGCCCTTATGTGAGAAGCACGGTGTCTAATCCCACTTCTATTGGAGAAAAGGAGGGGGTGAGTCCTCTCACTTCACAAATGGCCACCTTTTCACACCGAGGGACCCACAGGGTGCCCTCCTGGGCCCCAAAGCTGGGTTTGCCCTGTTCCTCTTGGAATTGGGGCTTGATGAGAACAAGCTACCTGTGGTCATGCTCGAGAGGGGGTCCAGTAGAGCTCAGGGGCAGGGCCTGGAGTGCCCGAGCTGCCAGCTGGTGTGAGATCGTGGACGGAACTGCTCTCAAAGGGCCCAGCTTCCCCCACGCTGTATCTTCATAACTTCCACGTACCTTTTATCTTTGAATTGAAAACAAATCCCAGCAGGGCTCTATGCACAGCAGATTTACTTGTAAGATCACTAATCTGGAAACAGGAGGTGATGGCACAGACAAGTTGTGCTGTGGTCACCCAACGGAATACTACACAGCAATCAACAGAGCCCACAGCCAAGAGCACTTCCCATTAAGGAATCTCACGGATACCGTGCTGTGTGAGAATTCCAGAACCAGAAAGACAGAACTGGGAAGTTGGGGGAGGAGAGGATAAGAGGGGAAAGACCAAGGCCTGGCTTCAGGGGGCTGTCAGTGTCCAGTGCCTCTCCCTGCACGGCAGTGACACCCACATGTGAAGTGTCATGAGGCTGTCGGTGCTTGAGTGTGCACGTGCTCTAAATTTCAATTTGAAAATGTAAGTGAGAAACCTGATCCAGGGCTGGACATATTGGCAGCTAGGCTACATAGTGAGATCTTGTCTCCAAATTAAATACATACATAAATAAAAGAAACTAGCAAGCCAATTAAAATCCAGAGTTTGTTGGGCACCAGTGGCTCACATCTGTAATCCTGGCTACTCAGGAGGTTGAGCACTGAGGATCGTGGTTCAACGCCAGCCTGGGCAGGAAAGTCTGTGAGACTGTTATCTTCAACGAACCACCAGAAAACTGGAAGTGGTGTTGTGGCTCAAAGTGATAGAGCACTAGCCTTGAGCAAAAGAGCTCAGGGACAACATCCAGACCCTGAGTTCAAGCCCCATGACTGAAAAAACAAAACAAAACAAAAAAAAACCCAGAGTTTTAAAAAGCACTCTTGCTCTACCCGAGTAGAGTTAGCAGTTAACCACATCCTTAATATTTGTCATTGACTTTTATTTATTTGGCAGTGCTGGGGCTTGAACTCATGGTCTTGAGCTTGTTGGGCAGTCACTCTACCACTGGAGTCACACTGCTCAGCCCTGTTTTATCTTTGATTATTTTTCAAGCTGAGTCTCCACTTTTGCTAGAGGCCAGCCTCAGACAGCAATCCTCTTACATATGCCTCCATGCAGCAAGGATTATAGCTTACAGGTGGCTGTCACCAGGCCCAGCATCAGCCTATATTTTAAAGAAATGGAACCTTTTCACCAGGCAGCCCACCCTGCACCCCTCCCATGGAGATCCCGCTAGGTTCCTTCCTGTTTTATCTTCAGACTTCGGTCCACAAAGACTAAACAACAACAACAAAAAAACCACAAACCGGGAGAGAGCAAGTTGTCAGTTTCTTTGCATGAATGGCATTATAGCCTGGCTTTGCAGCCCGTCCCTTCCGGCGTGCCTGGGTCTCCGATGCGGGCCTCTAGCTCACCACACACCGCGGGACTCACTGCACCGCGGCCTGGCGATGCCTTCTCTTGATCCCGCCGATGGGCATCAGCTGGCTTGGGGCTGGCACTGCGCGCCCCGCGGCTCCCGCGCCGCCCCTGCGGCGCCATCCCGGCGGGAGAGTCTGGGGGCGGGAGCCTGGGGTGGGCCGGGTAGTCCCCGTCCCCGCCCGGCGCGGGCGGCTCACGGCCTCTCTGTCGCCCCCAGGTGGTCAAGGTGGTCGGCAGCAACATCTCCCACAAGCTGCGGCTGTCCCGGGTGAAGCCCACGGACGAGGGCACCTACGAGTGCCGGGTCATCGACTTCAGCGACGGCAAGGCCCGGCACCACAAGGTCAAGGCCTACCTGCGGGTGCAGCCCGGCGAGAACTCGGTCCTGCACCTGCCCGAGGCGCCCCCCGCCGCGCCCGCCCCGCCGCCCCCGAAGCCGGGCAAGGAGCTGCGCAAGCGCTCGGTGGACCAGGAGGCCTGCAGCCTCTAGGGACGCGCGCCCGCCCCGGGGGGAGGGGGGCCCCACCCCGTCCCATCCCGGGGTCCCCGCCCCCTTCTGGGGTCCCACCCTGTCCCATCGGGGGTCCCCGTCTCCCTAGGGGCTCCCCGCCCCCGCCCCCCCGCACAAGGGTCCCCAGTGGCCAGAGGAGCCTGGGCCTCCGGGGCTGTCCGTCGGTCCGCCTCCCCGCCCCGGGCCGCCCCGGCCACCAGGCCCTCTGCCCCCCCCCCCCACCCCCCTCTCTGCGCATGTTCGTCCCACCACCCTTCCCTTGCAGACCCCGGCGGTGACGTGGCTCGGAGCAGGTGGCCCTGGGCTCCCGGGGACGACCGGGGCCCGGGCTGCCCCCTCTCCCCTTCTGCCACCAGCTTCAGGGGGGTCCTGTGGTTTGCTTTGCTTGCTTGTCCTTCCGTCCAGTCCGGAGCCGGGCCTCCCAGCCTCGGCCTCCTCCTTCCTGCTACCCCCGCTTGGACCTTGGGTGTGGACGGCACCCCTTCCAGACTTCGGACTTGAATCCTCTGACAACCCCCCGCCCCCGCCGTGAGGGACGGGGTCTGAGCCCCCCAGGAGAGCCAGGGTGGCGGAGCAGGGCCACCCCCGTGTCCCCCCACCCGCCGGAGAACGAGGTGCCCACTGCCTCCCCTGGCCTTCCTGTCCAGCCTCGTTATACCGATTGCAGTCCCTGCGCCTGGCTCTCCAGGGAGGCGGAGCCAGGGAGCTGCCCATCACGCAGCGGGGAGGGAGGCCCCGCCCACAGCAGAGATTTGCACCAGCAGGACCCCTTTGAGGGTCTCCGAGGCTCCCCGGGGAGCCCCCCTCTGCCAGCCCCCAATATCCCAAGCCCCCTCCCCTCTTCTGGGGGGCCCTGGGTCTGTTGGGAGTCAAGGCCCCCCCCTCTACCAATCCCTCACCAATTCCTGATCAGGGCCCGGCCCACCCCTGACGGTCTGTAAATATTTCTATAGGGTGAAGAGGCGGGGCTTTGCCTAGGGGTGAGCCGGCCGCCCTGTAGACAGACCCAATCCGTGACTACCAGCCGACCTGAATAAAGCCGTTTAAACAAACCCCAGGGCCTTCTTTCTGGGGCGTCATGGGGGCAATGGAGGTGAGGGCACACAGCCAGCTCACGTCCACACTGAGTTGGGTGCTGACTCTGCCCCCTCTGCAAAGGCCTGGGGCGTGGGGGTGGGGGTGGCGAGGGACGACAGGGGAGAGGAAGAGCAGCCTTCCTCCAGCTTCAAGCCAATGATCAGGTGCTTGAATTCGTCTTTGCGTCTGATACACTCACGCTCACAGAAGACTGCATAAAACATGTATACACAGTTGTGTGAATAATTAAAAAGCCTATTCCTGTGTAGCCACCACCTACCAAGCATGCGGCTCCGCGGCAAACGCCACCCAGCCCTGTGTTCTTCATGCTGTCCCCCACCCCCAAAGGCCACCCAGTAATACTGTCTGTAATCACAGCCTTAACATTGTTTATACAGTCTTTATACCTATGTATAAGTTGCTTTGAACAAAATATTGGAGGGTTGTTTTTTGTTTGTTTGTTTTTTCAATGCTGGGGTTGGAACCCAGGACCTTAACACCTGCCAGGCAATGCTCTGCTCCTGGACTACAGCTCAGCCCCTAAATATTTGAGTTGTGATTACTTTCTTTGACCTGCCTGCACAGGGAAGCAGTCTGTATTCTATATCTTAACCAATATTATACCAGGAGATTCCTCGTGTGTTGCACGTGTCTGTGATTTGTCTGCTTCTATGGCTGTATGGGATTCCGTCCACCCCTGGACCATCCCAGAATTTCCTCATTGGTGCCTCTCAGTGGGTGCCACTGTCAACATCAGGGCTCTGAGCACCCTTGTCGTTTTCTCCTGGGGATGCTGGGGGCAGGTCTGCCAGGCCCGAGTCTCTGCCTCTTCACTCTGGGGTCCCATTTTCCCTAGGATGTATCTCTACATTCTCTTTATTACAATTAAGGAACATGGGCAGAGAGATTGAGGATCACTACCAAGGTCACACAGTTGCTAAATTGCTGACCTCACTTAGCCCAAAGCCTGTGGGTTCTGTTCTACCAGACTGAATCCCAGGCTCCCCTCCCCCTCCTCCTAGCCCAGTCTCTCACCTGCAGTGTAGTCTGCTGAGAATCTGCCTGAGACTGGCTCTGGTCGGGCCTTTACTGCCTGCCTGGCCCAGCTGGTCCCTGCTCTGTGTACTTGCAGCCACCAAGGCCTCCCTCAGAGACGGGGGATTGTTGAAATGAGGACGGACCTTGGGTCCAGGCCCCAGGCCCCAGGTTCCATGCAACACCAAGGCAGGCATGGCATCCTGTTTGCAGATGAAGACACTGAAGCTCAAAGGCTGGCGGATGGGTGGTTAGGTAGGCGAATGGGTGAGTAGATGGACAGGTGAGTGGAATGGATGGATTAGAAAGTGAATGGATGAAGCTGGGCACTGGTGGCTCACGCCTGTAATCCTAGCTACACAGGAAGCTGAGATCTGAGGATCGCGGTTCAAAGCCAGCCCGGGCAGGAGAGACCGTGAGACTCCTATCTCCAATAAACCACCAGAAAACCGGAAGTGGCGCTGTAGCTCAAGTGGTAGAGCGCTTGCCTTGAGCTGAAGAGCTGGGGGACAGCGCCCAGGCCCAGAGTTCAAGCCCCACGACCGAAAAAAAAAAAAAAAAAAAAGAAAGTGAATGGATGGATGAGTGGATGGATGGGATGGAAGGACAGATGGAGTGATGAATGGAGATGGGATTAAGCCAGGCTTAAGCAGGGAGGGCTCTGGACTTGTGGCAGAAGCAGGTATTTCAGAGCTATTGGAATCTGCCTGTAGTCCTTTCAGTAGTAGATATTCAAGCAATCACTTAACCCTTGTTTAACCAATATGGTCCCTTCCAGAAATGTCTAGGTGGAAGGCTGGCCCTGCAAGGCCCCAGGGTCCTCTCAGTACTAACCATCCCTGAGCACCTATGCTGTGCCAGGTGCTGGTGCAGCACTTTCCACAAAGAATTCTGGGATTCCACAGGATCTTATCTGAATGCTTCAAGGATCAGTGTGCCAGCTCTAGCCTTTCCTCCCCACATGGGGATTAGGAAGGACTGTTCTTGTTCTATCAGGAAGGCAGACTTAGGGTAACATTGCCTGGGTTTGAATCTGCCCCTGCCTATACTTGCTGTGTGAATCAGGCAGGGAGTATCACCTCTCTAAGCCTCAGTTCCCTTTTCTGAACAATGGGTTTGCTCCCAAGAAATGTAAATCCAAACCACATTGAGACAGCACTTCAAATAAACTTGGAGAACTAGAATAAAAAAGACAGGTAATGGTATTGGTAAGGCTATGGATAAGTCAGAGCCTTCTGACATGTCAGAAGGAAAAGCATAGCGCCTCAGAATGTTTTTGTTTTTTGTTTTTGTTTTGTTGGTTGCGGGGCTTGAACTTGGGACCCGGGTGCTGTCTCTGAGCTTTTTCGCTCAAGGCCAGTAGTGCTCTACTGCTTTGAGCACAGTGCCACTTCTGGTTTTCTGATGGTTAATTGGAGATAAGAATCTCACAGATATTCCTGCCGTGGCTGGCTTTGAACTTCAATCCTCAGATTTCAGCCTCCTGAGTAGCTAGGATTACAGGTGTGAGCCACCGGCGCCCAGCTGATCCTCAGAATGTTAAAAGCAGGGTTGCCACACCGCTTGGCAATTTCTGTCCTGTTTTCTGTTCTCTTGGGCAGAGAGAATAAAAACTCGTGAATGAATATGGAAGGCAGCATTAGTTTTAATTGTTCTCAAGTAGAAAAGAACCTAAATGTCCATTGATTGATGGATAGTTATAAAATGTATTCTATGGGACAAAATGTATTCTAGGTAGACAACAGAATTTTACTTGGCAAATAAAAAGGACCAATGTTCTGATGTATACTTCACCATCAGAGCACCTTGAAAATATTGAGCTGAGCAAAGGCAGCCAGATACAAAAGGCCACATAGCATACAATTCCATTATATGAACCAGGCAGAATAGGCAGATCCGTAGAAACCGGGAACAGAATGTGAACTATGCAGTACTGAGAGGGAGAGTGGATACAGGTTTCCTTAGGGGAAGGGGGAGGAGGGCTAGAAATTTCCTAAAATTCACCGTCGTGCAGGTGGTACAGACACGTGTGTCTGCTCAAAGCCATCCACACTCTAAGTGGGTGAATGGTAGCGTAGGTGAATTTTCTCAGTAAAACGAGATGAATGAATGAGGCGGATGCTCCCAGCAACAGCACAATGCCCATGTGTCCATACCCAATTCTGGGGGAGATTCTGGCTCCTGCAAATACAGCTGGCATATTGATATGCAAACCAGAGTAAAGTTGTGAATGCCCATGTCAGGTGCATGACCTCCAAGCCAGGTCCCAGAGAAGCCATGACTCCTTGCCCACTCCTCTTCTGGAATCCAGTGGCGTTAACACTTAGAGCACAGTCTTTGGGGTCAGACAGACATGGGTTCAAATCCCAGGTCTGCCCCTTCTGAGGTATACGGCATTAGCCATCCCACCTTTTTCCTGAACCTCCAAGTTTCCTTGGAGAACTAATGGGGACACTGCTTCCAGCATTGGGCCAAGCAGGCTGCTCTCATTTACAGGCAGGGCCCAGGGCCTGGGGCTCTGCACTGCTAACACACTCATCTGAATGTGAAGGTTCCGGAGTTGCTGGAATGTCTCTGGTACAGGGCAAGATGGTCTGGAAAGGTAGATGCCAAGTCCAGAGCTGACTGAGGATGGTTCTGAGGAGGGGTGCCGAAGAGACAGATACTGCCAGGCTATTGGAAACAGGCAAGTATTACATCTGTACTTTGAAACTCACATCAATATTTAAAGAAAACTGATCAGGAAACAAAAGTAAATAAAATGGGGGGAATGAAAGAATGCCAAGGTTGGCCGGGATCCTAGGCCATCTGGTGTCTGAGTCCCCGAGACAACATGGCTCTCCTTGCGCTGAGCAGTGTTCTTTCTGAAGCAAGCTCTGGCTCTCACTGTCTTAGGCCCTGAAGCCATGGAGGCACCCTCCGCCCCATCCTCCCCTAGTCCTTCCCACTCTCTCCCCCAACCCTACTCCTTTCTTGGCCTGATTTAGTTCTGATTTCGTTTAGGTTTTCACAAACTGCTTTCAGACCACTTGTGTCTGCAATGACTTGCCTCAGCAGATGAATCTTGATTAAGCCACAGTCTCTTAGCAATTGAAATCCAAGTCGGTGGGTGGAATGCTGGAGGTTTGCAGACTTGTATGTGGAAAGCACCCCACTTCTTCACTAACCTAAAATGAAACTTAGCAAATCCTTCTCTTCTGAATAGAAGGAACGCCCTACAGTTACATTAGAAGCCGCAGAGAACCTTCAGATCACAAAGATACTTGCTGTAGTTAGCTCGGCGCACGGGGCTCACACTCACTACCGCTCAAAAATTAGGTTATGAGACAGGTTGGGCCACTTCCCCCACGTGCTTTGCTAATAAAGTGGCACACGTATTCCTACATTATATTCTTAAAAACGTATTTTGAAAATCTTATTTCAATATAACTGGTTTCCTTTGTAAAATTCCCCCCCCCCCCCGCCCCTTTTTCCAGTCCTTGGGCCTGAACTCTGGGCCTGGGCACTGTCCCTCAGCTCTTCAGCTCAAGGCTAGTGCTCTACCTCTTGAGCCACAGCGCCCCTTCTGGTTTTTTGTGTTTATGTGGTGCTGAGGAATCAAACCCAGGGGCTCATGCATGCAAGGCAAGCGCTCTACCACTGAGCCACCTTCCCAGCCTCAGTTCTCTCTTTTTTGTTAGACATAGTTTCACACTATTCTGAGATATCTGCAGCTTCTCTGTGGCACAGAGGAGGCTGAGAAAACCTGGCCTAAGCCAATCCTTACACTTTTGTCCTTGCCAGGGATTGGCTTAGGGAATGTCATGTGACTTCATGATGGCCAATGGGAGGGGAGGGGACATCTGCTGGAGGGAAGGCAAGTCTCCCATAGGAAAATTTCTCGACTGTACAAGAGGCACAAGGAATTCATAAACATGGGAGTCTGAAGTTTCTGCTGACCCACTTGAGAGGCAGAGATGGCCAATGGGAAAATCTGGGTCTCTGAGAACACAACCAAGTTAGTGGCTAGCCAGACACAAAAGCGCCTTGATTCCAGATTCTCCCTATCAGTCAGCAAGTCCCTCATAATTGACACAGAGAGGGGTCATAAGGTATATCTATTTCAGGTTCTTTTCGTTCTTTCTTTCTTTCTTGCCAGTCCTAGGGCTTGACCTCAGGGTCTGGGCAGTGTCCCTGAGCTTTGTTGCTCAAAGCTAATGCTCTACCACTTGTGCCACAGCTCCACCTCTGGCTTTTTTGGTGCCAATTGGAGATAAGAGTCTCATGGACTTTCCTGCCTGGGCTGGCTTTGAACTGTGATCCTCAGATCTCAGCCTTTGAGTAGCTAGGATTACAGGTGTGACCCACTGGCACCTGGCTATTTTTAGTTTCTTGAGGCTCCTCTATACTGATTTCCGTAGTGGTTGCACCCATGTACATTCCCACCAGCAGTGTATGAGGGTTCCTTTTCCTCCACATCTTTACCAATTTTATTGGTGGCTGCTGGTCTGACTGGGGTGAGACGGGATGTTAGTGTGGCTTTGATTTCCTTTATGGCATTTCCTTTATGGCTAAGGATGTCGAGCATTTCTTCATTCATCTATTAGCCATTTGTATTTCTTCTTCTGAGAACTATCTGTTCAGTTCGCTTGCCTATTTATTAGCTGGGTTATTTGTTCTTACATTGTTTGATTTTTTTGAACTCTTTGTAGATTCCATATATTAATCTTTTATTATTTGAATAGCTGGGGAAGATTTTTCGCCCATTCTGTGAATTGTCTTTTGATTCTGGTAATCATTTCTTTTTGCTGTGCAGAAACTTTTTAATTTCATTTATCTATTCTTGCTCTTGTTTTCTGGGAAACTAGAAGTACTATTCAGAAAATAATTACCTGTGTCTGTAACTCTCAGATTTCCCCCTATGTTTTTCCTGCAGTAGTTTCAGGTGTCATAGTTAGATCTTTGATCAAGTCCATACTATTTCTTTTCTTTTTAAATTTATTATATGAGAGGGAGATTTCATTGTTACATCTCTGCATTCCAGGCTGTTTTAAATATAAATTTATTGTTATCAAGGTGTTGTACAGAGGGGTTACTATTTCGTAAGTCTGTTACTGGGTGTATTTCTTTTCTTTGGACAATGTCATCCCTTCCTTTGCGTTTCTCCAGTTTCTCCCTCCTGCCCACACATAGTTTATACCATGAGTGCATTTGTTTACTCTTCCTCCTTCTATTTCTGTGCTCCCTTTTTGCCCTCCCCCCAAAATAAAACCCAAAGGAAAAACAAACAGTAACACCACTACCAACAACAACAATAACACCACCACCACCACCACCAAGAAATCCCCTCATGTTTCCATTTCCTGAAATTCATTTCCATAAACAATATTTTATATATTCAGAGGAGTTAAGCCTTGGGTCTGTACTATTTTCTTTCTTCCTTTTCTTTTTTCTTTTTGGCCAGTCCTGGGGCTTGAACTCAGGGCCAGGGTATTGTCCCTGAGCAGTTCTTTTGCTTAAGGCTAGCATTCTACCCCTTGAGCCACCTCTGCCTTTGTTGTTGTTGTTGTTGTTGTGGGGCTAGAACTCTGGGCCTGGGCTCTTCAGCTCTTCAACTCAAGGCTAGCACTCTACCACTTGAACCACAGCACCACTTCTGGCTTTTTCTGCTTATGTGGTGGTGAGGAATCAAACCCAGGGCCTCATGCATGCAAGGTAAGCACTCTACCAATAAGCCACATTCCCAGTCCCAGATTATTTCTTAACTGACATTTGACATGTCAGTGGCTCTGACATGCTCAAGAACATTCTCCTGGTCAGGCTCGCCTTTGTCTAGCATTCCATATAAACCTTTTCCTGCTCCTTGTGCCCGGCATCCTCTTGTCTTGATGACCAGGAGCATGCTCCTGTCTGTAATTCCTAGATTTGTTTGCCTGTCTTTGATCTCTCAGGACCGCCTGCCTATGGTTCATCTTCTTCCCTTCCTGCTTCCCACATCTGGTTCTAGCTGTCATGGCAGTGACAGGAGAAACACGCTGTCTCCTTTATCTACATGGGGCAGAGCTTGTTTTCTCAAGTCTGGATACCTGCAGGTCCGGCACCTAGACTCAAGAGGCATGGTTTGGAGAACTGTGGCCCCTCAAGTGTATGTCTAGCTAGGTCAGTGGTTCTCAAATCCCAGCATGCATCAGAATCGTGCTAAAGTTTGTTAGCTTGCTAACATTAGCTTGTTAAAATGCAAACTTCTGGGCTCCTTTCCAGAGTTTCTGGTTCAGTAGGACGGGAGTTGGGCCTAATACTTTACATTTCTAACCAATTCTCCCTTGATGCTGTCGCCTCTAGTCTTGGCGAACACAGTTTGACAATCACTGGCCTGGGACCCTGTGAAAATGTAGTTCCTGAGGTAAACAGAGCAGAACTATCACCTCCCTCAATATTGGTGGCATGCTCCTATGATTGCAAACTGCAAACTACATTCTCAGCCAGGCATGGTGGCATGCACCTATAATCCCAGCACTCCCGGGACTGAGGCCAGGCGATTATGAGTTTGAGGCCAGCTTGGGATATACAGCAAGACTGACTGTTTCAAAACACAAAACAATCCCAAACAAAAACAAAAACAAAAAAACCAACTTTCTCATCATGTTGAATTCTATCTCACCAAGACTCTAAGATCTGTTTCATACATACCCCTGGCTCCTGAACTCTCTCCCTGGTGTGTAATGGAACATGTTATTTGTTGATGTTGTGCTGTGTGCTGAGTGCTTTCACAAGCTACCTTGTTGAATTCTCACACCCTCAAAACACAAGCACCTCTTTCTGGGGGAAACTGATGTTCAGAAGAATAGAGAAGGAAAGAACAATTTACCAAGGCCATGCATGGGTAAGGAAATGAGCTAGCCAGGATTTAGGTGTAGGTTACAGAACTCTACCATTACCAACACTTGCACTTCATTCCATCAGACATTCCGCTGCCCTAGGTGGCTGAAGACAAATCTACCCCATGGTGCCTCAGCCAGCTCATCTGTCCTGGTCATCATGAGACTTTGGTCAAATGCACTGTGGTTTTTAAGCTCTATATTTTGATGCTGTCCCTCATTCCTAACCCCAAGCAAGAGGCTCTGCTTTCCCAACTGCACTTGGAGTGTCAAAGATTTGGAAACGGAAAGTGTTAACTGTGGGCACATTTTAATAAAGGCTATTTTCTAGGTTATATCGATATAAATGTCCCAATTTAATATGCAAATATACCACAAATGATTTAGGGTGTGCTGAGGCCTTTATTGTTCTGTTTTGCAGTTATGTTGATTTAGCCCATAGCTCGATGGTTAATAATTCAGTAAGCAACTTTATTTTTTAATCTTCTTTGTCCTCATGCTTCATCTTTGCCCACATTAAGGGACTTAAGCCTGCATGAAGTTTTTGTTTAATGAACAATCAATCCTGGAATGAGCGCAGCTGAAAAGGGGCTCTGTCTAAATGCTAGAGGCAGCTTTAAAGTTCATGATTTTTCACCTTCTTGGTGGGATTCTTGCTTCTATCATAAATATATTGGCAATATTTTTTTCACCTAATAGTGCTTTTTTGTTTGGCCAGTTCTGTGACTTGAACTCTGGGCCTGGGCACTGGCCCTAGCTTCTTTTGCTTAAGGATAGCACTCTATCACTTGAGCCACAGCGCCAGTTCTAGTCTTTAGAAATCGAACCCAGGGCTTCATGCATGTGAGGCAAGCACTCTAAGCCACATTCCCAGCCCCTCACAGTGCTTTTTGAGTTATATTCTATTTTGCCTGTCATTGTGTGGGTTCTAGTTGCATGACACATTTCCTACTGGGTCACTCATATTAATTTCCCTGGGATATCTTTTGGATGTCTATTTTGATGACAATGACACAATGTTGTGTCATTGTCTTGGATGTATTTTAGAAAGACCACACAAATGGATTTTGATTTCTTTTTTAAAGTTTCATCTCATGACATCTTTAATAGGTAAGTTGGTCCATTTACATTTAGTGTGGTTACTTTCCTTTGTGTTCCTGTGCCTTCAGTTCCAAAGGAAAGTTTATCTTCTTTTCATAAACATACATAAGTATGTTGTTTTTAAAAAAACAAAACTTTAAGTTAAAAATGATTGATCTGTTATACCAGGCACTGGTAACTCAGACTCGTAATCCTACCTACACAGGAGGCTGAGATCTGAGGATCATGGTTCAAAGCCAGGCTGGGCAGGAAAATCCATGCAACGCCTATCTCCAATTAACCACCAGAGAACTGGAAGTGGCACTGTGACTCAAAGTGGGAGAGCACTAGACTGGAGCAAAAGAGCTCAGGAACAGCATCCAGTCCCTGATTTCAAGCCCCAGGGCTGGTACCAACAACAACAACAACAAACAAGTAAAAGGTCTGTTATTACAGATACATTCACATGCAGGTTTTTCAGCGGCCATGTTTTCATTTCTCCTGGGTAAATACCTGAGTGGGATGGCTAAGTGGTCAGAGAAGTGTACATGTGTGTTTCAGCCATTAGGAAGGACAAGAAGGGACAGCCTCTCAAGGATTCTCACCTGAAATTGAAGATCACATGAGTGTATCTGTCCTATCCTGTGATAATGGCCAGGGCTTACTTCCCTGGCCATATCTAGCTGCCCGGGAACCTGGAAAATATGGCCTTTATTCTGGCCAGCTGAGTGCCTGGGTGAATACCAGCAGTTTTTTGTTTACAAGAAAGGAAGGACCAATACCTATCCCTCTGAGCTGGACTCCATCTTGAATGGCTCCAAGCATTTTTTTTGTGTGTGTGTGTGAGTTGTGGGGTTTGAACTCTGGGCCTGATGCTGTCCCTCCCCTCTTCAGCTCAAGGCTAGCACTCTACCACTTGAGCCACAGTGCCACTTCTGGTTTTCTGAGCAGTTTATTGGATATAAGAGTCTCAAAGACTTTCCTGCGCAGCTGGCTTTGAACTGTGATCCTCAGATCTCAGCTTCCTGAGTAGCTAGGATTACAGGCATGCGCCACCGGTGCCTGGCCTCTAAGCATTTTAAGCTCACTATAACTTATCATTGAGAAAACATTGATTCTGCAACTCCATAGGAAACCTGTCACAACACTGAAGAAAGCATGGCTGATGAGACCAGGTGTGAGTCATCCCTCTTGCCCCTGACCACCAGAACACAGCAGTCCTACCTTTGGCCTCAAGATCATCCAGGCTGGCCAGGCATCAGTGGCTCACACCTTTAATCCTAGCTACTCAGGCCAAGATATGAGGATCTGTAGTTTAAAGCCATCCGAGGCAAGAGGGTCCATGAAACTCTTATCTCCAATTAACCAGTAAGAAAGCCAACACACACACACACACACACACACACACACACACACACACACACACACAGAGAGAGATAATCCTCCTGGCTCTGGGGAGAAGAAGGTGGTTGAAGGAGAGGGAGTTGATGGCTGGATCTAAAAGTAGGCATATACTTCTGGCCTCCCTCTGAGACCCACAGAGCAGTCTGCCTTTTTGTGATCTAAAGAAACTCCACTGGCTGCTGAGAACCAGGCCTACTTGGCACTTGGCAGTTCTTCCTGCAGCCCATGAACCTTCATCTCCAGGCACTAAGTAGCCTAAGGGTGGAGGATTTGTCCCAGAGCTGTGGCTGTCATTGGCCACATGTATCTATTTAAATTTAAATTAATAAAATATTCAGTTCCCTAATTATACGAGCGCCATTTCAAGGGCTCGACAGATACACATGACTCATGATCACCATATTGGATAGCACAGATTTAGAACAGTCTCATGACTGCAGAAAGTTCAGCTGGGCAGTATGGCCTCCCAAGGAAAACCACTTCAGTTTCTATAAACAGATGCAGGGGGTCCAAGAAAGAGACTAATGATTGTCTGATCATGCTGGGCAGCCCCTAGCCAGGCCACAAGGACCCATTAACCCCACAACCTGGGAAGGAAACAGAAGAGAGAGAAGGTACCAGAGACACTGAGGAAGCTTGAAACATGAATTTTGTTTCAAAGATATCTCTGTAGCCGGGTGCCGGTGGCTCATGACTATAATCCTAGCTACTCAGGAGGCTGAGATCTGAGGATCACGGTTCAAAGCCAGCCCAGGCAGGAAAGTTCTTGAGACTCTTATCTCCAATAAACCACCAGAAAACCAGAAGTGGCACCACATGTGGCTCAAGTGGTAGAGCGCTTGCCTTGAGGTGGAAGAGCGCAGGGACTGCACCCAGGCCCAGAGTTCAAGCCCCACAAGGCCCATGACCAACAACAACAACAAAAAAGATATCTCTGTGTAGGTCCACCTAGAAGCAGACACTGGGGCATAGATTTGAGGACAGGGTATTATCAGAGTGCAGTCCTGGGAGGGAAGCAGGAGCAGAGGGAGGCTGAGCCAGGGAGAGAGTGGGTGTATGGCAAAGCAGGTTACACTCTATGTACTAGCCAGACTCCAGCGCACTGGAAAATCTGGTATCTTGGTTACAACAAACAACTAGAAGTTATCCTACCCCAGGGGCTAGGGGGCTAGAGTTCCATGAGTGCCCACTTAACTCACCAGGACACCTTGCTTGCCAAGTGTGCTGACAGAGGGCCCGTCCCTATAGAAGGGCCTCAGGTAAAGCCAGCATACAAGAGAGTGTGCAGGGCACACACATTGCTAAAACCTGAGACAGGTGGGCTGAGCACTCAATACTGATCGGCATGAGAATGAAATACCCTTGATCCTGGCCTTACTACACACATGTGCGCACGCGCACACATATGCGTGCATGTGGTCTTCTGCATTTCTTACACTGGCCTCTTCTTTCTTCCTGACTCATAACCACAGGAACTTTGCATATGCTGTTTTGGAGGTCTGGACCACTCTATTCTTTCTCTTCCCCCTTTCATCTAGTTAAGTTTTACATGGTCTTCAGCTCGTGTACCTTGTCCTTGAGAGGGGAGAGAGAGAGAGAGAGAGTCCCCAGCCCAGGACAAGATCAAGTATTTTTATTGTATATTGTCCCAGCTCCTGTCCTTCAATGTGTGGTTTTATTTTTGAGCTTAGTTGATTAATGCTGTCTTTCTTATGAAGAGGATTTTGCTTGTCTAATTCAGTAATACACAGTAGGTGTTCTAGAAATGTGTATTGAATGGATTGGTGAATGAATGAATGAATTTCAGTGTGATTGACTAAAGAAGAGAGAGAAGGAGAAAGAAGAGAGAGAGAGAGGGAGAGAGAGGGAGGGAGAGAGGGAGGGAGGGAGAAGAGAGAGAGAGAGAAGAGAAGGAGAGAAGAATTTACCAGCTAAAGATCCCAGGAAGAGGAGAAGGCTAATTAGCAATTCATTAGGATCCATTTTCAAGTCTATAGTCAATGCTAATCACTTGTTTGTTTAAAATGGGAAGTTCTGTGCTCATTAAATCCATTAGTAAATGAAAATGTTTCTGGGGAAGTCTGGCCTCCCACCCTGGAGTATGATCTCAAGGACTGCACCCCTCCGTTGGAGTCAGCTTCCTTGGCATCCACTGAGCAGGGGCCCACAGCTGGGAACACCCTGGCCTGCCGCCCTGGTCCTCCCTTGGCTGGCCCTTAGGAACCTGCCTCCTGGTTTCTCTGAGCTCTTTCTGCCCCTGGAAAATGGATGCAGTATCAACCTTGTGGCTGGTTGTGAAGGCCACAGGGACCTGCAATCAGACCTGGCTCAGCCCTTGGCATGGGGTCCAATGTGAGAACACCGCTGCTGGAATTCCCATAGTCCTTTGCTGCCCGGAGCTCTGTCCTGTCATCCACAGAGCTCCAGGCCAGCCAGGTAGCCATTTATGGAAACTGAGGCATCTGCCCAAGGCCTTCGCTCCTCTTCTGTCCTCTCTTCACTGAGGTGCCTCCAGGAAGCTCCCTCCCTCCCTTTCCCCCACTCCCTTTCTCTCTCACCCTCCAGTGGGAAATGGTGGCTTCCCCTAGTGGCTCTTTCTTACCTTCTTGCACACAGGGACCTGGTGCCTCCCATCTCAGAAATACCCGTCTCAGGGTTTGGCATGAATTAAGCCCATGTTACCCTCTATGGGGAGAGCTGCAATTTATCCCAGTTTAGCACCCCACCCTACAGAAGAGAAAGCTGGCTAGGCAAGGTCACCTGACTGCTACATGTGGTAAGTGGCAAGGTTGGGGCTTCAACCCAGATCCAAGCAGAGTCCTGAAGAAAAGCCCCAGACACACATCTCCATCTATGGCCATGCTGCCTGCCACACTTGGGTGCACGCTGAGTACCAGAGCACCATCTGTAGCCCAGGCCCACCTTGGGCCCATTGATTGCACTGCAAATCAACACCCTAATGCTGCAGAAGCCTCATCTCTCTCCTTCAGCCCCTCCTTTTGGGCCTGGCAGGCAAATAGTGCAAGCTGCTCTGCTCGAATTTGGGGTCTCTCTTCCCTGAGTCTCCTGGTTTCCTTTTGAATGAACATCCTGCTATTACTCTTGAGTGTCATGATTGTTGGAGATTCCAATACAGCTCCCCCTCCCCCAACAGCATGTTGCTGGCTTGGCTTTCTTCAATCCTGTGTCTTGGGCTACACAGCGACTGACCTCATTCTTTGAAAGACACGCATTTGTGAGGCACGCACTTAGCCAGAGCTCTCTGGGTGGATGTTTAGGTTCTTTCCAATCTTTTATTCATGCAAACAATGCATCAACAAACACTTTCTTCACCTTCTTTGCACACAGGACAAGTAAATTCCTAAAAGAAGGACTGCTGAGTCAAATGATGTGTGCATTTATGACTGGGGCAGCTGCTGGTGTTCTGTTCTCTCCCTCCTCCCCATCTTGTGGAGGTAGTAATGGCGTTTGAACTCAGGACTTCACGTTTGCTAGGCAGGCAGCCCTTTACAGCACTGGCTATTTTTAGGATATGGTATTGCATCATGTCCAGCTATTATCTGGACCATAGTCAGCTGATTTGAAGCTTCCTGAAATTGCTGGGATTATACACAGGTGCCACTATTCCCTTTCTGTTTCTTTCTGTTGAGATGGACTCTCCTGAACTTTTTTGCCAAGAAGAGAAAGCCTTCCAATCTCAGCCTCCAACTCAGCTTGGAGGAGAGGTACATACCACCATACCCAGCTATTGAGTCTGAAGAGGCTCTGAATGTATGCTCAGGCTGGCCATAAACCTTACTTCTCTCCATCTCAGTTTCCCAAGTTGTTAATCTCATGACCTGGGAAGGTTGTGAGCCATGAGTGCTTGACTGCCAATTCTTTCTTTCGTCAATCATGGGGCTTGAACTCTGGGCCTGTCCCTCAGCTCTTCAGCTCAAGGCTAGCGCTCTACCACTTGAGCCACAGCACAACTTCTGTTTTCTGAGTGGTTTATAGGAGATAAGAGTCTCACAGATGTTCCTGCCTGGGCTGGCTTTGAACAGTGATCCTCAGATCTCAGCCTCCTGAGTAGCTAGGATGGCGGTTGTGAGCCACCATGTCTGGCTACCTGTTAATTCTTTCAAAATGATGTACAGAGCCAGGTATGGTGGTAAATTTCTTAATCCCAGCATTTGAGAGGCCAAAGCAGGAGGATCAAGAGTCTGAGGCCAACTTGAGCTCCACAGTGAGACTCATAAAAAGATAAAAAATCCAGACAGCATTTTGTTGTTTGCTGTACCACTGTCCACTTAGGTAGCCAATCGCCCTCCTTCCTTTAGCCCCTTCTCTCTCCTTCTCTTCTTTCTTCCTCTTCTTTCCTCCTCCTCCTCACTCCTCCTTTTTGTGCTGGTATTGAAGCTTGAACTCAGGACTTCATACTCTTGCTTAGAGCGTTTTTGTTCAAAGCTGGTGCTCTACCACTTAAGCCACACCAACACTTCCAGCTTTTTGCTAGTTATGTGGAGATAAGAGTTTCTCAGATTTGTCTGCCCCCAGCTGACTTCAAATGATAACCCTCACATCTCAGCCTCTTGAGTAACTAGGATTAGAGGTATGAGCCCCTTGTGCCTAGGCTTTTCCTTCTTATGTTTGCTTTAGTAGAATTCACATGTAGGGCAGGGGATGTGGGCATGTTTTGGTCCTTTATGGATGGGTGGTTAAGTGCCATCATTGGGTTAGTTCCAATCTTTTGCTTCTGGTCTTTGAGATATTACTGTGAAGCTTTGGGCCTAAATGCCTGGCACGTACAGGACACTGAATTTTTAATAATTTATTGCGATTATAAAGGTGATCTACAGAGGGGTTATAGTTATTTCAGCTAGGTAAAGAGCACATTTCTTTTTGGACAATGTCACCTCTTCCCTTGCTCTCTCCCAGTTCTTCCCTCCTCTCCCCACCTATAAGTGTATGCTTATTGAGTACCACTGCTGTATTGGTTCACCCTGTCTCTCACAGTTTCTGTGTCCTACCCTCCCAAAGACAGACAAATGAACAAACAAGACAAAAAGAAAACAAAAACAGCAACAAAGAAAAAAAATAAACCTTGTTTCCATTTCATGAAGTTCCTTTCACTAAATATTTTACATGAGCAGAGGCACATTGGCATTGGGCCTTTGTGTCCTTCTCTTTAGAATATCCTTGTTTGGTTTCACTGTGTGGACACTCAATATCTGTGAGGTTTTGGGCTGAGAATGTGGCTTCGTGGTAGAGTGCTTGCCTGGCACACATGAAGCCCTGGGTTTGATTCCTCAGTACCATATAAACAGAAAAAGCCAGAAGTGGCGCTGTGGCTCAAGTGGCAGAGTGCTAGCCTGAGCAAAAGAAGCTCAGGAACAGTGCCCAGGCCCTGAGTTCAAGCCACAGGCCTGGCAAAAAAAAAAAAGGTGAGGTTTTGTCAGTTTGGCACGATCCTGCAGGGAACAACTTATGCAGGTGTATCTTGCTGTATAGGCACACACTGCTCCGCTGACCTCAACAAGCTTGTACCCATGCACACACCATCTCTCATACTTACAACACTGTATTACCAAATCACACCATCCCTGGAGATCGATCCAAACCCTTCAGGTAGTGGACAGGACAAATTAAGGCCTGGGGAGAGGAAGGAAACACCAAAGTCCCTGGTGAGATGCAGCATCATTGGATTCCTAGTTCTGGCTTTTGTGCTCAGGGCAAGATGAGAACCTGGGCTGGGGTCCGTATGGCAAGAAGGGGCATGATGGGCCCCCTGAAGATGGGGTGCACCCCTGTGCTGCGGGCAGTGCTACGTCTTTCCCACCACTTCTCCAGCCCCTCCTCCTCGCCCCTTGGTGCTCATCTTTTCCCTTGGAAACGGGAAGAGTCTGAAAGGCGCTTTCCTCATTCCCGACTTCATCCTGCCTGTGTGGGAGGAAGCAGAGGACAAGAGGACACTCGTGGAGAGAGTAGGCTGAGACCCGGGAGCTGGCAAATTACATAAGGAGGGAAGATGGGAGGGGGAGATGGCGGCAGCCATCCATCAGGGCTTATTAACCCTTACTTGTCCCCAAAGCAGGCAGCCCCAGAGGCTGGGCTCAGACATTTTCATCAATGGTTGGGCACCGAATGCCTTGAAGCGAGGAAGGCATGGCTCCTTCCTCGTCCTTTGCAAGACAGGCTTTGTACTCTGGGTAAAACTGTCAGCAAAGGTAGACCAGCTCCTAATCTAGGAGATGATTCCTGTGGGAAATCAGGCTGCTTTGGAAACGTAATTCGAAAAGCTGCTGCATCCAAACTCCAGTGGTGGTGGTGGTGGGGTGGGGGTTGGGATGGGGTGGAGAGAATGCCATTTATAAAGCAATCAGCACTTGGTCAGAGTCCACCATCACTCAGAATTATTTTCTGAAATCTGGCCTCTCTTCCTTACTCTGGCAGAAAGGCAATCGGGGCACTTGGCTCCCAATCAAGCCCAAAGCAGAGCACTGAGGGGGGAGCCACACA
The DNA here is from genome assembly GCF_000151885.1 of Dipodomys ordii. Taxonomy (NCBI): domain Eukaryota; kingdom Metazoa; phylum Chordata; class Mammalia; order Rodentia; family Heteromyidae; genus Dipodomys; species Dipodomys ordii. The sequence continues at coordinate 17,956,563 of NW_012267229.1, forward strand.
AAGGCAGAGGGGCCCTGCATTGTGCATCACGGCTGGAGGTGCAGGAAAATCTGTTTCCAGGGCTTCTCCACTCTCAGAATAGAGCCCAGGAAGCCTCATCAGAGGCCCTATTCATCTCGTGTCTTACTTTTAAACTTTAAAGCACATATTTATGTGCCTCAAGTTGCTCATGAACCAGGGCTTGTCAAACAGTTTGGGGGTTGATGGAAGAGGTCCATTTTCTCGTACTGGGACTTTCAGAAATACAGTTTCATTGCCAGTCTCTCTCCTTTCCAGTTTCTCCTGTATGCTGCCACAGGACAAATCTTCCTACATTTTCTCACTTATTTGAGACCCTTCCAAGGCCCCCCTACCTGTTTCTTATAGCTGGGATCCTCAGATCGGCATTCAAGGACTCCTGTGAATATGGCCTCAGTTCTGAAACCTCCAAACAACCTCCACCCCACGCCATACATCACAGGTAACAGATTCTGGTGGTGACTGCCTGCCATTTCCTCTTCCTCTCGCTGGCATTTCCTTCCCTGGGACAGCCCTTCCATTTGGGGGAATCTATATAACCAGATTTGTTCTGTATTCACATTGATGGTGAGCTATCCTGACCTCTGACCCTAGACCTGTTCATGGAAATACTGCACATCAGCATTTGGGGAACTCTGAGGTCCAAGAGTACAGGAAAGAATAAGCAGAGAAGAAATCAAACCACTGGCCTATTTTTTTTTTGAGGCCTTTGAGCTAAAAAATTATTTTCGCGTGTGTGTACTGGTCCTGGAGCTTGAACCCAGGGCAGCCTTTTGGCAGTTAGTTGGAGATGTTTTATGCACTTTCCTATCCAAGCTGGCTTTGAACTATGATCCTTAGATCTCAGCCTCCTGAATAGTTAGGATGACAGACATGAGCCACCCATCAGCCATCTGCCTGGGTGATTTTTGTATTTTTTAAAGAATGTAAAAAGAAATCAAAGATGACACAGAGACCTCTGGCCTGCCCAGCCTCACAGCTGGCCTCTGCCATGACTGTCACCTGGCACCTGTTGCAGGGGATGATAACGCCTGCTCTGAATTTGACACAGGTCTGATCTGATGAGCATGAATCCTTGGGCTTCAGCTGGAGCTGCTCAGAGGAGGCATGACTCCCAGATGTGCTAAGCAGAAAGAACACAGGCTGGTGCTGGTGGCGTGTGGACACTTCAAGGAGAAAGGCTGCTGGAGCACACAGGTAAGTCAGGGAGAGCAGCATCAGAGGGTGGAGTCAGGATGCTGGGTGTGCCCTGTGGTATCTGGGGTGGTCTCCTGTTACTCCAACAGGAATTAGAATGCATGTAGTCACTGGCAGGTGTGCCTGTGCCTTTGGGTGTACTTTCACCTCTCAGCCTGCCGCATCTACCTGTCCTACAGGATTTCCCTTCCTCTGAGAAGCTTTCCATGGTTCTTTCTCTCCCTCATGCAGTTCCCTTAAGTTCCAGGGTGGGTCATGCTGGGAATTAATCATAAACATCCTTAATTAAGCCAGTCTGAGAAGAATGTGGCTCATCTTTAATAAAGCTATGGGCAGCAGGCTGGCAAATAGGCAGGAAAGACGAAGCCTGGACACTGTGGGAGAAGCTTTATAGACATTACAGCACTGATACCCGGAACACCTGCAGGAAAGGCAGGAGCAGCAATGCCATTTCGGTGATGGGAAATGAAGCTCAGAGGTCAGATGGCCTGCGCAAGGCCACATAGCCATTCAGGGGAAGCTAAGAGTTCACCTCAGCTCGGATGACCACCTGAATCCCCGTGTTTTTTTCCACACGATGGTACCTCCAGAGGACACGGTTGAGGCTCCCCAGCCAGATGCGTATGAAATTTTTAGAACCTCTTTCTGCAGCCACACCTCAAACAGAGGTGTCCAAAACTCAGAGTCTACCGCCTTCTGTGTATGCTCTTACTCACCCCCTAAGTGTAGTCACAGCTGTACTGGTGCTGGTGCTAGAATGCCTCAAAAGGGCAGTGGGAGAGAATCACTGTGTGATGAGCATACCAACAAGGCCTACTCTGAGTCAGCCCTACAGGTTCAAAAGTAAAGCTGCAGGAATAACAGAGAGGCACTATAATTGGTTGTATGTGTATGTGTGTGTGTGCGTGTGTATGTGTGCTGGTCCTAGGGCTTGAACTCAAGGCTTGGATGCTTTCCCTTTGCTTTTTCGCTCAAGGCTAGTACTCTACCACTTGGAGCCACAGCTCTACTTCTGGCTTTTTTTCTCTCTCTTTTTTTGGTACTTAATTGGAGATAAGAGTCTCATGGACTTTCCTGACCCAGCTGGCTTTGAACCATGATCCTCTTCAGCCTCCCGAGTACTAGGATTATGGGTGTGAGTCACTAGCACTTTTTTTTTTAAAATCAAGTGCAGGAATCAAAAAACAAGAGGTCAGGACACCTTCACTCTGAGGAAGAGGTTGGGGTTTGGACAACTGTGGCAAGCCCTCTGACCCTCATCATCACCTGGACAGCTCCCCAATGCTCTTCTGCCACTCCCACGCTACTGCCTGTCACACCCCCAGCCACTAGGGGAAGGAAGGCCGTTTTAATGTCTAGGGAAGCAGCTATGTAATGCTCGACAAGTCACGCCACCTTTCTGACTTGTTTTCTCATTTGTCAGGCCTGAGAGATTGAATTAGCCATGGCTCTGTGCCCCTACTGGAGCTGGGAACACAGCTCCTTTCACCAGCCCCTCAATTAGAGGGCATTTCTCTTCCCTTCCCGAAGGAAATCATCCCAGAGCTCTAGAAGTGGAGGAGAGCGAAATGGCATGGTGCGCTCTCATGGGCTCCTGGCTGGGGTTCCCTCAGGGTCACAGGGGCCTCTGGAACGGCACAGAATTCTGTGAGGTCAACCACATGGGCCCTGCAGGCAGAGAGGGTGAAGTGCCTTCCAGGGTGGCAGAGAGGGAGTGGGAGAGGGTCCTCAGCTTTCATCAGAGGCCTGAGGGACCCACATCACAGATCAAGCAGATGTGCCCTCTCCCTCCATCTTTCCAGGTGGAGCACTGAGGCCCCTGGATGAGGGGTCCCTGGAATCTAACTGGCAGAGCTAGACCAGAGCCAGGCTGCTGCTACCTACACCCCAGCCAGACATCCTGCCCTGGCAAGGCAGGCCCTGGAGAGACAGGGACAGGCTGGGGAGCCTTCCTCCCATGTGTCCCAAGCTTGGGGCATCTATGTTGCTGCAAGAGTTGCCCAGCTGGTACTCTGCCATGCATCTAGTGAGGGAGCTCTTACAGTTACAGCGCATGCGTGGGTAACCTTGCATGCCTAAACTTACATACTCTGTGTTCAATTCCTCAGCTAGGAGAAAGCCAGGTATCCGTTCTGCCTTTTCTTGAGAAAGGGAAACCTCATTTCACACAACTATCCCAACTAAGAGCAAGCAGGCATGGTAGAATTAGGCACATTTGGCAATCCCTGATGAGTGCAGATACTAAAGGCTCTGCTGGCCAAAGTAAATAATGCTACCTATGGACAACCAAGACACAAGACCAAGGGGGGAAAAAATCAAACTCAAGACTCTTGCTCTGTCTTCCTCCCAATTTACAAGAAATACAGGTGACAGGAAGAGGCTGTGAAATGACCCCCACAGGGATGCAATCAGTAAACCCGACTGTAGAACATGCTGCAGGATAAATGAGTTTCTTTTCCTCACCAAAACACACAAAGGAAGGAAAGAGAGAATCTAGAAATTAAAAAGGGGGAATCTAGAAATTAAAAAGGATTAAGAGATTTATTTATTGATATCTATATCTATTTTGATCCTGATCTAAATACACTGAGAAAATAAGACCATGACTGAATATTTGATGATATTAAGAGATAAATCTTATTTTTAAAAGATATGTTAATAGTATTATGGCCATACCTTTAAAAAATTTTGGGTGGGCCAAGTGTGGTAGAATACACCTAAAATCCTAGCTATTTGGGATACAGACAGTCTAGAGGACTGCTGTTCTAAAGCCAGCTCAGGCAAAAATTTAGCAAGACTTTATCTCAAAAAACAAGTTCAGAGGCTGGGAATGTGGCTTAGTGGTAGAGTGCTTGCCTAGCATGCATGAAGCCCTATGTTTGATTCCCAGTACCACGTAAACAGAAAAAGCTAGAAGTGGTGCTGTGGCTTAAGTGGTAGAGTGCTAGCCTTGAGCAAAAACAGCTCAGGGACAGCGTCCAGATCCTGGGTTCAAGCCTCAGGACTGGCAAAAAGACCAAACCAAAACAAGTCCAGCTTGTTACAGGTGGCACATACCTGTAACCCATACTACTTGGAATCAAGAGTTAGGATTCGAGCCTGAGGTCAGCTTGGGTAAAATTAGCATGAAATCCTATTTGAAAAATGACTAAGTAACACCAAAGGGACTGTGGTCATTGCCCCAATTGGTAGAGTAGCTGCTTACCAAGCCACTAGGCCCTGAGTTCAACCCCTAGGACTATAAACAATGAAAGAAAGAAAAATGCTTGGTTAATAGTTTGTATTTGTCTGAAAATAATGAGGGTTGGTGGGGCAGAACTAGGCACAAAGCAAGGCTGGCCACATGCTGACAGTGATTACTTGAAATGTGAGCACAGGGATTTTTTTTTCTTTTTGTCGGTCATGGGGCTTGAACTCTGGGCCTGAGCGCTGTCCCTCAGCTCTTCAGCTCAAGGCGAGCGCTCTACCACTTGAGCTACAGCACCACTTCCAGTTTTCTGGTGGTTTATTGGAGATAAGGGTTTCATGGCCTTTCTGACCCGGGCTGGCTTTGAACCTCAATCCTTAGATCTCAGCCTCCTGAGTAGCTAGGATTATAGGCGTGAACCACCAGCACCCAGCAGCACAGGGTTTTTTTTTAGGTGGGTGGGTAGGTATTGAATCCAGGGCCTTGACCATGCTAGGCAAGTGCTGTACCACTAAGCTATACTCAAAGGCTATCACCTTGGCTTCTTTACATTATTATCCATAGTTTAAAAAAAAATTAAGAAATCAATCTCCTAGTTAAAAAGGTATCCAAAACAATCGTTATGAGTTGGTTGCCTCTGGGGAGGAAACACAGATGGCTTGGGAACGGTTGCTTTGCAGGACTTGGATTTTATACTGTGGCTCTGTGTTACCCATTCAAAAAAAAAGAACTCATTTGAAAAAATCACCCCATTTAAGTAACAAACTTCAAAGTGGGCTCTTGATCATACTTTTCATCCAAGAAGCACCTTTACTTCCTTTCCTTCAAAAGAACGAGTTAGATACAACAAATTCGTCCCACCTCATTACTGAGGAGGGGGGGGTGCTTGGGTAGGGGGCAGGGCTGAGTTCCCAAGGGTCTTAGATGAGATGTTCAGCCCGCTGGCCTTGAGCACTCAGGTATGTGCGTGTGCGCGTGCGCGTGCGTGGCCAGTGAGGCAGATGAGGCTGGGGAGATAGCAGACTAAGGAGTTAAAAACCCTTAGAGCCACCAGACAATGTCATTTGAAAACATGAGGTATGAAATATAAATAACAGTCAGCTACTTTCCTTCAGTCCAATTTCTAAGCAGTTGTGTGATCGATCAATTTACACATCGATCCACCTTCACCGTCTTCTCAGCGCTGCTGCCCCGGCGTCCGCAGGGTGGCTTGGCCGAGCTTCTGGCTGGCAGGGAGGGGAGGCCGCAGCGTCTACCTGTGATGGGCACCCCAGCTTCTGGAGCAGGTAGAACACATTGGCAGCGTAGGGGTTCTGTTGTGTGGGGGCCCCCTGCAGCCTCACGGGGTGGAGGCGGGGGTGGGGAGGGGTGAACTGCAGGGGGCAGTAAAGCTGGTTCAGGAGGAGCCATGTGAAGTCAGGGTCCACTTTCATCAGGTGGAGGAAGACGCTGTGGAGAGAGGCCAGACATGAGTGGGCAAGGTGGGGAGGCAGGAGTGGAGAAGGGAGGGACACCCCAGGGGCTGTTTACTGAACTCTCAAGAAGAAATTGATCCCCATAGCAAATCACTTCAGATAACAGAACAAACCAGTTCCTAAGACAGTACCATTAGGATGGTCCCAGAGCCCAACAGAAATAAAGGTAAACAGTTTCATATCCATTGACATAGAGTAAAATAGTAATTAGTCCGAGGAGAACAATATTGATATTAAACAAGCTCTTGGCAAAGCTCCAGGATGAACTGTGGAGTGTTAAGCTGGAGTTTTTGAAAAGGAAAAAGATGACAGGACTTACCCTTCACTACAGCTCAGGAGCAGGGCTCCATGACCTGTTGGGGGCCCTGGACAGGCCTCCCAGCTTCCTTGTGCCCAGATCCCCATGGGGACTCTGGACCCTTCCTGACTACCATTTGCCCAGGGGTCAGGTCTAAAAGACTACATGCTCTCCCCAGGCTCAGGGAGGGGCTCCTTTCCTCTCCTAGAGCAGCCCCCCTCGGTGATCTCTGGCACAACACTGATCAGATGCCCACCAAGAATGGGGTTCACTGCCTTGACCTGAACTTTGAGTCACAATCTTGTTTCTTCTCAGCTCAGCTCCTGTTTCTGAACCATCCACCATATGTCCAGGGGCACCATCCTGGCCAGTCTCCACATACATCTCATGATAGGCTGAAAGTGGCTGGTCAATGGCAGGAGGCCATGCTTCCCCCAGCCCAGCATCACCTGCCCCCTCTATTCAGGTAGGCTGCTCCATTTCTCAGAACCCCTTTCCTGCACATATCAACTGCCCGCCCTCTTGAGATAGAGAAGCTTTCTTAGGGTAGGAACCATGTTTGCTCCTATTCTGGGACACTGGTCCATGGTAAGCATTCAGTAAATACTTGCTGATTAAACAGGGTCTCAGACTTACTAGGTTGGCCTAGGATGACATTCCTCCCAGGATGTTTACATTCTATGAGTAGAGAGAGGGAGGCCAAGCGCTTATCACCAAGGTAGAAGAGGAACAGATGAGCAGACCCTGCATCACCAATGGAATCACTGGCCATGGGGATTATACAACTTGTTTAGTTTAGGCTTCTTGTTTGCCAGAGATAGGAGGTACACTTCACTAAAGGTCTTGCTGAGGTTTAAAAGGCAGATCAGACCTACGGAGTCTAGCATGCATGATCTCTATTAACCAACAGACAAGCCAGCTTCTGTATCCATGGATTCAACCAGGCATGGACTGAAAATACTGTGAAAAAACCCACATCTGTACTGAACATATATATACTTCTTTCCTTGCACATTCCTGAAACAATACAATATAGCTATTATTTACATAGCATTTGCATTGTTACAAAATCGGGGGCTATGTTATAGAAGAGACCTGAATATCCCCAGATGTGGTATCTGTGAGGGCCCCTCAACCCACCCCGCACTGGCTACCCAGGGACAGCTGGATACAGTATCCATTTAATGAATTAAATCTTATTCTTCCCAATTATTCCTAGGAGCCTCTGGCATACTTTTGAGCACCAAGTAGGAATTAAATGATTGCTAAGTAAAATCTAGTTTTCAGGTTTCTAATTTCTTTAATCTGAAAAGCCTGGGTCCTCAGGGACCTGATCTCACCTCTGAAGAGCCAACGTTTTCTTTCTTGGGTTTAATAGACTCAGGCTAAGGAGGTCAGGGGAGTGGGGTGGGAGGAGAGGGACATTTTGAAAATGTTCCGGGCCTGTTGTATGCCTAAACAATTTGAAGTTCTGTTTGCTTAGAATAATCTTGTGTTTCTAACCTGTGCAGCAGTTACTGGAGAAGTGATTAGAATATTCTAATGCATCGTTTCCACTTCACTGCAGAAAGGAGATGGGGCCTGCGTGGGAGACAATTTTTGTTTAAAAACAAAAATATCTTTGATAATTAGAGTGGCAAGGGAAATGATAAAGAAACGCACCAAAAATGGGAAGTAGATTTCTATTTACACGTGACACAGTTGACAGTTTTCCCTTGGTGCCAGAAACTGTTAGAATGCAAATGGTTTCATTTGATTTTTTTTCCCCCCTTTCAAGAACTGGAACAATTTCTCATGCTACAGCATGGTGCTCTCGCTTCAAGGAATATTTTTATCTGGGCAACACGCAGCAAAGTGGTGCTACGGCCCAGTTCAGTCACAGCTGTGCTGTGACTTGAGACGTGGCATGAAAACGTGGCACCATTCATTTTCTGAGCCCTTTTTAGCATGCAAAATGTGGACGTTGTACAAGCTGGCAGCACAGGAAAAGGAAAGCAGCTCTTCTCTTTGCCTGGGGAGGTCTCCAAATAAAATGCAAACAGAGAAGCAAAGTTCACCTTCTTTTATTAAGTAAGGGCTAAACTCTTGGAAGAATTATTTTGGGGTCTAATTTCTGTGCTGTAAAAGGCGGAAATGCCTTGGCATGGCTGGCAGCCATAACGAGTTCATTCTCCCACCTCTAGTGTAAAACAAATTATTTTGTCTTGTGAACCTTTTTCCATTTTTTTCCCCAGGGAGAACCATCATAGCAGCCCATCCTCCTTATAAGTTTGTACCAAGGCTCTGCAGAGAGGAGGTACAGGAAAACACTTTGGGGTGTATAATAAAAACACTGCTCCAGAAAGAGACAGAGAAAGAGGAAGAGACTGCCTGTTGTCTAAGGAATGATTCTCGCTACCAACTCCAGCTGCACCACCCACCTTGGACAGTCTTTAGATGCTTTGAAAAGGGCAAAACATTTGTCTTTTGTCTCACTCTTAATGCCTCCACTCTGCCTTGGTTGGGGACTGGATTCTCAGCCAACAGGTCCTAATTCTGTCTGTTTTCAGGAAGAAAAGGAAATGTGGCCCACTTGGCCCGCTGCACACCTGATGTGGGGCACAGTCCCTGTGCCATGCAGGCAGATGGCTCGAGGGGACGGTTGTGCTCTCGCTGGGTGAAAGGCATGAAGCCCGCCAAACTCTAAATGTGGACAAATTCTGAACCTGGATGCTTATTGGTTTCAGCCCCTGGGGGCTGAGACTGAGGCCCAGGAGGTCAGGTCTGGGCGCACTGCAGCTAGGCTTTGTTCTTATCCAGCCTGGGCTGAAGCCGATCTCTCCAGAAAGCCAGGAGCCCAAAGCAAAAGGCCAAGTCCTCACAGGCCCATTCTGCATAATCAGAGGCTCGAAGACAAAGGCAGGGCCTCTGCTTTGGAGTGACTGGAGTAACCGCCTGGAAAATGTCCCTAATACATCTTCACACATGGCAGAGATGGCTGTTGAGCAAGCCAAATGGCCAGTTCTATCTTTTTCAAATCCATCGAGAAACACTTAAAATATATGTGTGTGTGTGTGTGTACACTACTTAACTCCCAAACAAAAATTTCTTTCTCCTTCCCCCAGGCCTGAATCAGTGGCTCTTGGGAGCACAGTTATCAAGAGATTACCTGGTCCTCAGAGAGAGGGAGGCACTCGGCTGTGCCCCGTGCTTCTGCGTGTCCTGAGGCCAGTGATTATCTCTCAATAACCTGTAGGGCCGTGTAGCTTAAATGATAACTTGACTTTAAAAAATTTAGAACTCGCTGTTAGGCAGTTTCTAAGCAACCTCTGTTTCCATGGCAAAGAAGCCTGGTGTTTATACTGATTTTTCACTTAAAATGCGGTTTTATTGAATTTCACTTCATGCAGGCAGCCATTTCCCTGCACTTCAGCCCCATCTATGATTGGCGGGTATCAGTGAGTACCTAATCAACTCCAGATGCCAAACCAACAAAGGCAGGCACTCATTCCTCACAATCAGGTCTGGGGGAACAGGCTGGGGGGGACCCCTGGGGAGGTAGTAGGAGGGGGAAGCTGGTCAACTAGGACTGCTCTCCTCTTTGTAGTTCATCAAACATTTCCTAGTACCCAGTCCAGCCACTGGGCAAGATCTTGGGATATGAAGGTGGGTTGACAAAGGTGGTTTTAGGGTCCTATGCAATGGGAAAGGTGGATCCAGCAGAGAGGCCCAAGATCAGGAAGGTGAGGGCCATCCCTGGAAATCCTGTGTGAGTGGAGCTGGGGCAGGACAAGAACAGTTCTAAGAACCCTTCCAGTCTCAGTCTGCGGCAGAGTTCTCCAGCAGGAGGGCTGGATCCCACCCTCTCTCCAGGATGGTGCCCTTGTGCTACAGCAGCACACCTTCTAAAGGGTGTCCCTGCCATCAATGTCTAGACAACATCAGCTCCAAGTGAGCTCTAGAAAACCTCCAGCCAATCGAGGCCCAGCAAAGCTAAGTAAACTGTAACTGAAAGGCAGGGCTCTCGGCTCTCCCCTGTGACAGGCTATTCTTTCTCTGTCAATTACTTGCTTGAGGGATCTGCTGTTCCTTGTCTCTTTCTGGATTTATAAAATGCTCTCATGAGCTGTCGGGGTAAATGCCAGTGGAAAAGGACTTGTGGCATTGTGATCTGCTCATTTATTTATTTATTTGGGGTTTCTAAAGAAGTTATTCCGGATGTCTCCTTAGGAACATGATACAGGCTATCTCTATTTGGGCACGATTAAATGTGATCAGAAAATAAACTCACTCGCTGGAAGGCAGGCAAATCCACAAAGCTATTTTAGCTTGCTAGTTGCATCCTTTCTGGCAGAACAGCCTCCACACCCTTCTTTTCTCTGGCCATCTCTTCCCCCATTACTCCGTGCATGCCCAAGCTGCAAATGAGGCTGTGTGCTGTCTTTTAAATAAATGGATGCTCAGGGTGTCGATGCGTCCCAGCTAGCAAGCAGTGGGGCTATGTTTCCATACTCGGTAATTTACTCTAATGGGTCTCGGTTCATTGGTTAACCAGTATTTCAAGCCTGTCCTTTCTTGCTATTCAATTTAGCTATCTTTCCCTGCACGGAAGTCGTTTTTTTGTTTCTAAATGTTGGAAATGGAGGATTATGACTGGAAGCAACCATTTACTATCCAAATAAATACTACCAATTACCTTTGTAGCCATATGTATCCGTAGACCTAACTATATTTACCTGTTCTAAACCATCCATCTATCGATCGAACTCTACATACATACTCACAGAGACCTGCCTTAAAACATATTCAAATGTAATGAGGGCAGGATTTAAAACCATAAACACCAGTAGAAATGTACGATGCTAACCGTGGCCCTGAAGTACCACAAGATAAAGTATGGTAAGTGCAGTGGAGTGACTCTATTGATGTGTGTGTATTTAAATGGCTAGGTCACTGAGAGGCCCGATCTGTTGCAGACACTTCAGAAAAAATCCAGAACCCTGAAGGGTAGAAATCCCACTGGGCAGGATTTAAAAGCAAACCCTTCCATCTGGCCAGGTCTCTCATCTCCAGGTCCCCAAGGCCTAGATGCCATGACAGTGCTGGGCACTGATTTCAAAGTGGCCTTCTGTATGGCTAGGGCCTTGGCCCTGGTGACAGCACGCTCAGCTGCACACAGTGTGGCCCGTCCTCCTGGAAGGTACATTTTGCCCCTGCCTCGCTGGATGATTTCCCTATAACCTGTGCCTTGGCACTATGCCAACAGCCCCCAGCAACTGGAGCCAGAAGAAGCGGTTTGCAGAAGTACACTTCTGTATCTACTGCAAGGATGTTGAAGACTTTACTCACAGCAGCTCCTTGCTCCTCTAAGATGGACTGCAGAGACCTTTTCATAAGGCAAAGCTATGCTTTCTGAGAAACCTTCTTTCTTTTTGAAGCTTCATTCCAGTAGTCAGTGGAAGCTGCAAACAGCTTCCACTTCCTCTTTGCTTGGTGTGTAAAGAAGCACAGAGCCATTTCCAAAGTTGGCTCCAGCTGGGTGCAGGGCACAGGGCACAGGGCACAGGGCTTCTACTCTCTGTTCCCCAGCACTCACTACCCTCAATTCTGGCTTCACATTGGTTCCTCACCCATTCTTTTTCTCATTGTAGTATTCCTTCACTTATTTTCTTCTTTCCTTGTTATATACATTTAACTTAAGATGTTCCAAGTTGTTTTTTGGAATTAAGGAGGAAGTTTAATGACTAAGTACTATTACTTACTGATGTTAAACTGTGTTATTTTCTGTTAAAAATGAATATAAACAGCCAGGCGCTGGTGGCTTATGCCTGTAATCCTAGCTACTCAGGAGTCTGAGATCTGAGGATCACAGTTCAAAGCCAGCCTCGGCAGGAAAGTCCGTGAGACTCTTATCTCCAATAAATCACTAGAAACCAGAAGTGGCGCTGTGGGTCAAGCGGTAGAGTGCTTGCCTGGAGTTTAAGAGCTGAGGGACAGCACCCAAGCCCAGAGTTCAAGTCCCACAACCGACAACAACAACAACAACAAAATGAATATAAACAACTTTACCGAGCCTTGTGATAATTGTAGCATGTTTACTTAAGTGTTGTAGAATAAGCTAACTTGCTCAAGGCAACACCACTGCTGAACAGTGGTCACATGATGATTACATTAACTCAGTATGCATCTGTAAAATCTTCACAACTCTCAATACAGTAAATATCTTTTAAATAGGGATGTGGGTATAGCTCATCGGGACAGTGCATGTCTAGCATGGGCAAGACCCTAGCTGGACTCCCAGCATCCACCTTCCCTATCTTTTCAATGAAATATACATAAAATAAGACAGGCCATTTCCTTGGCCACTATACTTGGTTCTAAGTTCTGTCATTTATTCCAGCCTCTTAGGTGTTTGAGACAGAAGACAGATCCTGCAAATGGCTGCCCTCTGGTATGCCAAGGTTTTGGATAAGTGAAAGCACTTTGAACAGGCAGTGTAGCCACTGGGCTGGAGCTGCCATCAAGAGCATCCTGGTCCCCATCTGTCCCTGAGGATGAAACCAGGTTGTCTGTTACATGACACCATTGAGAAAGCAGGGAAAGAAAGGGCTGGGAGCATTTGGTTTAAGTAGCACAGAGGTCCTTGCCTTTAGATCTGAAACCCGGCAACCCACTCTGTTTGTAATCTGCACGGCAGATGTCTCTTATCTTTGATGCCATAAAATCATGCCTATATGTGCACAGCGAACAGCTTTAGATCTGAATGTATTTTTAGAACAATGGGCCTTGAAAAGAAATGCAGCAATGCCTGTCAAAAGATGGATAATAGGAAAGCTAACTACTTGGTCTGGATTTGTCAACTATTAATCAAATGTCAAAGGGAAAAATACGAGGAGTGCTCTCATTTCCATGCTGGGTACAATTTGAGGGGAAACAGCTTTGCAGCCCAGCCTCAAACAAGCTGCTCGTACCATTTAAGGGAATGAGCGCCTCATTTCAAGCTCAGCTGAACTAGCGGATCACCTCTGTGGCTCCTGATCTGTTCAAACAGAACAGGCCTGTGTGTGGTAGAGAGAGGAGCTGGGCTCTGGTGGGGATGAAATAAAAAAGCCCGCGCCAGTCTGTGTTTGTCCAGGGTTTGAAGGCACCGGTTGGCTCTTTGATGGGCTGGAATCCTACTGTTAGAAAGAACGCAGGGAAGTCAGTCAGCAAATGAACCTTCAAACCTGATCCTGACTTCCCACACAAATGGGGGTAGGGAGAGACAGCACAATTAACATGAAAAAGACCCTTCTGAGATGAAAAACTCCAGTTCATATTTCAGTAAAGACAAGCAGACTTGCAAGCATGAGTGCCTCTGTGTGTGTGTGTGTGTGTGTGTGTGTGTGTTACACACGGGCAGGCCTTTGGAACAGAAATGCCTGAGGGAAGAGACCTCCTGTCTTGTTTCCTCTATTTTCAGTGCCTAGAACAGGACCTGGCATACAGAAGCTCAACAATAATCTGCAGACTGGACACAGTGTGGACTTTCTAACCACCTGTACCTACCTTTTATTAACACCCTATTTATTGAGAGACAATGAGGCAAAGGACACTAAGTCACTTATTCAAGGTCACACAGCCAATAAGATCTGAACCTAGGTTTGCCCAACTCCTAGACTAGAGTGGCTTACTCTTATATACTGGGGCCAGGCAGAAAGGACTGGACAGGTATCACTCAAACACACACTGAGGACTAAGCATAGTGATATCCAGTACCTGCATGGCCAGAAAGGTAGCGTAGCTACTGTTGGCATCCTGTATCTTGAGCTGGGCTCTGGAGTGGGGGATTTGGTAGAAAGACTCAGCAACCTAAAAGCATTCTTTTCTATCATGAGACTTGTTGGGCATGAACTTCATCTTTTTAAAACCAGATATTGCCTAGTTAGTTTCCTTTCCTTTCAGCCCACAGTGAAGGCTGAGTGGATGATACTGAACCTCAGTACAAGCCGGGGAGACTTAGAGACTGGTCCAAGAAATCTGAGGTGTATGTATTCATCTCAAAGAAATCTGAGGTGTATGTATTCATCTCAAATTTCTTTCATGAATGAAAAGAGAAGCCTCTTGGTCAGAAAGGCACAGAACTGCAATCTGGAAGCTTCTGGGACTATTTGGGACTTGAAGTCAGTCCAGTTTGTCTTTATATTGGGCTGAGATGGAGTGTGGCTGATCTGTTATTTATTATCTAGTGCCTACCTTTACAGACACTGCCTTATTTACAGCTCCTATATGCTGAACCCTGCTCCCGTACCTAATGTAAGTTGCTCATTTGTTGTCCTTGGAAATTATTTAATTAGATGAACACTTTGGGTGAAGTTTTTTTTTTGTTGTTGTTGTTTTTTTGGCACTGCCAGTTAACAGTGACACCTGGTGGTAACAAGCAGCAAGGTCATATCCAACCCCCACCAACCCCAAGTTGCAAGATTTATGCCCCCTCCATACAAGGCACATTGGCTAGATAAAAGCATTAAACCGGAATGGCATCTCTGTTCTTAGCATTTACAGCCTCGGTTATATCAGCCACCCCCTGATCAATTTCCATTTCCAGAGTTTACAGCCTGGATGTGAAAGCCTGCCACGAAGGCTATATTTAATATGACAAATTAAAAAAGCAAACAGAGGCTTGGTCATTCTTTGGAGCTAGGAAAAGCATGCAGGATGAAGCAGCTGTACTGCACGTGAAGAGGAATGTTCATGAAGAGGACAAGTCTACCTCAATCCCACAATCCCACACAATGAAAGTCTCCACCTGCAGCGGGGGGAGCATGGAGATTCCTGATCCCTAGTCCCATCTCCTTGCAGGGGACTCAGAGTAGCCCCATCCAGCTGGTTCCCTTTCTAGCTCTCTGGCAGACAGAGGAGTAGGAAGGAACTCACAATCTCTGCAGGAAGCTGGTCATCTCTGGGGAGCTCTGCCTTTCACTGGCTCTTGTGAACCCTATGCAGAGGCTTAGCTTTTGGTCAGCCTCTAGCCCCGTGCCACCCCTGACCCCCAGCTTTCCCTTCTCTGGTGAAAACAGCTGTGTGCATGTCAGTCTGAAGACTGCAGAGCGTACTGTCGGGCAGGAGTGGTGGCAGGGGCTAGTATGGAGGATTCTGTGGTTGTTCAGGTCATGATATGGTAGTCTAGCCTTGTGCCTGGGGGTGGCAGGGAAGCAGACAGTCAAAGGAGAGGCAGACAGGCTTTCTCTTGAAATGGATGTAGGGGTGAAGGAAAGAGAAGAACTGAGGAAAACTAGCCAGCTCTAATGTATACAGTGGAGACCCCCCTCAGCCCTGGGGCTCATCAGTACCTGTGGGTCTGACTGCATCCGCACCAGCCTCCATCTCCCTCTCTCCATGTGATGTGGTTCACAAAGCCAGGTTTCCTACTGTTTTGAGTTTCTCCTCTCACTCATTAATTTCTGAATCAAGATGCCAAATCAGCTCCTGATCAAGGACAACACTGATTTTTTTTCCCCTGACTTCAAAATAAGTTTGCAGATGATGTGTTCGTGAAGCAATCAACCTTGTACTTCCTCCCCCTCCCACAGGGCAAAGAGAGGTCAGCTGAGCCAACCCTGAACAAAAATGAGCTGGAGCAAACAAAGGGAGAGGTGTTAGCCAAGTGGCCTGCCTGCATATCCCTCCTCTTGAGACACCTTGAATACTAACTCAAGATTCAGCAAGGTCCAATTCCGGGCTTAATTGCTTTCAGCAGCAAAAAGGAGAATTAGAAATGAAAAGATAATGAATTGTGAATATTAGCT
Organism: Dipodomys ordii; assembly: GCF_000151885.1. Taxonomy (NCBI): domain Eukaryota; kingdom Metazoa; phylum Chordata; class Mammalia; order Rodentia; family Heteromyidae; genus Dipodomys; species Dipodomys ordii. The sequence continues at coordinate 17,972,505 of NW_012267229.1, forward strand.
AGTTTGATGGCTCTAAACTTGAAGGATGGGATGTGGTGGGTGCAGGAAAAATACAATGAGACAGAGAGTGTGAAAACCAGATCTCCATAACTCTTGGTTGTAACAGGCACCCAAAAGAATTTACTTTAAGATGAAGTCATTATGTTCTTGGGTTGTGCTTTAAATCACAGCACAATCAGCTGCTGGGTACTGCCCAGCCCAAGGAGGGCTATTTCTACCCTAAGTTGGCTCTTTAAGGAATATGAATGACTGGGAACCAGAAGCTCATTGGGATGCACCCCATGCTCCAGGAACCATGACTGATTCAGGGCCTAAGCAATGTGAAGGGAAAGGGACAGAAAGAAAAAAGGCTACTGGGGAAATCAAGAGCAAAAAAATTGTGAAGACAATAAATCAATTCAAAGATATTCCCCACACTTGCAGAAAAGGCAAGGTTTACGAAAGGGAGCAGGCAGAGCAGCCGTGGAGCTCCTTGGAGAATGGGGTGACTCTGAACTCCCACCCCACCCAGGATAACCAGGGCCCTATCCCTAGACACTGGGACAAGGAGCTCTGCTCTCACAGAGCTGGCAGGTCAGACAGCATGGCTGGCAGGAAGGCGGGGGCAGGCAGTTCCAGAGGACAGGCTGTTCCCAACAGGAAGGAGGGCTTGAAGAGGGGCCGGAGTGCACTTTAGGTCTCAAATCTGGGGATGCTGCTGTGCTCGTGAGAAAATTTACTTACGACTTAAAAGAATGGAAATTAGCTTTTTTGCTTAGAGGTGATAAGCATGGGCAAAAACTCCTGGAAATTAGAAGCTTATAATTTCAGAACCAAAAAAGGCCTGTCCAGTGGTTCTTAGCATCCTTTAGACATCCTACTAGACCTGGCTGAATGGTGTGAACTCTAGAAAAAGGCACTCTTTGCATACACATCCAATTTTGCAAACAATTTTTGCACCATCTCTGACCCTCTATGGAGTCGAGTTTTGGCACATCAGTAATCCAGTGCTTTTGCCTTCCTGAGGAGGAAGCTGAGGCATGGAGAAGTGCCAGGTCACTGGGTCATCAGGAATAAAACTGCAGACAGGAGGGGGCCAAGTCCCCTCTAGCACATGGTCTTTCTGCTTTGTGCCCCTTTGGAATTGTTGCTGACACTGCAGCAGAAGAAAAGGTTACTTGCAAAAAGACACACATCTAGTAAAAATACCATCTTTGGGCTGGCACAGATGAAGCAATCATCTTAACCTGGCAAGGAGAGGGGAAAGAGAGCAGAGATTGCCTCAACTCTGCTCGCCATTAGCAAATCATCTATAATTTAGAACAAACGTAAAGAGATGTGGGTGATCAAGCAGACGTACCTCCTGGCAGCCTCTTGTAATTTCACGGGCTGTTTGGTGCTGAGGTAAATCAAGCAGGCATCAGCCACTTTATTCAGGTCACCCTCACCTACAGAGAGGAAAAACAAAATAAGCAACGGCCCTCAGAACGCATTTGGGACAAGGAATAACCAATCACTGTCTGGGAGAACAGGAACAGCCGAGTGAGCTGTTTCTTGAATGTTCTCTGAGCTCTTTCCTCCATTCTGTGAGGCAGGGCACAGGGTAAATGGATGAAAGGGGCCAGGGCAAACTGAAGGAGGTGTAGGTGAAGGGAAGTAAGGGACACAAACTAAACTAGGCAGAGTGCAATGGAAGTGTGTCCAGGTGAGGTGAGCTAAGCTAGGTACCTACCTAGATCCAGGCTCTCACAGAGGGGTCCCAAGCCCCACAAAACGGCCAGTTGCAGCTTGAAGGCCAGCGTGTGTGAGTAAACTGGTCCAGCCCTGGCACTGATAGGCGCCTGGGTGGCTAAGGAGCCAGCCAGCTTTGGTAGGACATCTTTGCAGAACCGGCTCCGTAGGAAATCACCACACGTGCCTCCCAGCGTCTGCAAAACCTGCAGAAACACACCCCAACCCAGTGACTGAACACTGCCAAGGCAGCAAGAAGACGGAAGGAGGCTTGGCAATTCAATTCTATCTAGGTCTCTACTAGGGGGAAAAAAAAATAATAGAATTACAGCAGTTAATTCCTTGCCCACAGTTTGTGATTCTGACAGTTATGAATCTGGCCGACTCTGCTCCCCAGGCATGGCTGCTTCTATCCATAAATACAGATTACATGGAGAGTAATCCAGAGAAAGCATGGGTTAAATGAATAATATGATTAATACCTTGATTTTCCTCTTTTTGGTTAAAAGGAAAAAAAAAAGAACAAAAAGCAGTTCACATAGATCATCTCTAGAATCTTCCTAAGATCCCTTGAGAAAAGACTTGGGCTTTTCACTGTCGCTAACTAAGCAAGCACAGACTAAGGCTCAATGGCTGCCCGTGCGGGCATCAGGGCAGTGACTGGACTGCGGTCCCTGAGGCTGGAGCTAACTCCATGTTCTTCTGTTCCACGGCCCAATCTCCTATGTACATCACCCTCGTTCTATCTCCCACAACAGGCCGTTCTCCTTGCATGTCTCGTTTTAAACTTTCTCTAGCAGAACATATTGAAACGTTTTGCCCCGCTGCACAAGACTGAGTATACAGCAGCAGTCGAATTTCTTTAAAAGTCGGCAAGCAAGGCAGAAACGGCTCGGATAGTGAATGTGCACTTTGCAGCCACTTCATGTCCCTCTGCTGGGCTGCGCGAGGCTCTGCAGACCTCGGGCATCACTGATGTGTCTGCATGTGGGAAAAGCAGCCTGGGTTACACCACATGCGTCTTTATATTTTCTTATTTCTCTATACTTGCTGTCATTTCAGATAACCTATTAATTTTCATGCAGAAAACAGCACATCTGAATGCAATTTAGCAAGATCTCCTTTTCTCCCTACCTCCCTCCAGCCTACCTCCTTCCCTGTTCTATGTGTACACACGCATGCGCACGTGCGCGCGCGCGCACACACACACACACCCCAAGTTATTTTATGCATTTTCCTTTGAAAAAAAACCACTAGCAATTTGTGCATACAAGTCTTTGGGTTCAGTATATATAGCAGAGTCTTAGAGAGATCCTAACTTCCTTTTGCCAAATATATGAATTGCATCTTCAGCTGCATTTTATGTCCCTATACATCTTTTTTTTGCCTCATCTTGCTCGTCTACTTCTAATTTATGTTGGCTTGCCATGATAAATGTATCTCTGCAGAATGCTGTTAAGTGCTTTTTAGAACAAGGAAGGGTATAAATAAATAAGTGAAAATACATGTGCTAATCTAAGCCAAACAAAATCACAGAAAATAATCTCTTGCATCTACACGGGGCTTTTACCTTCTCAGAGTGTCTCACCATTCCAATTTCATCCTTGACATTATGAGGAAGGTAGGATGGTGGCGCTTCTCAAAATGGGTGGCCATGGGCTTTGCCCAAAGTTGTTTGGCTGGGCAGAAGGTGCTGATTGCTAGGACCCAAATTCCTTCACCATGACTCTTGAGCACTGCACTAAATATGAACATGGACTCTGGGTTCTATGGTTGTATGATCTTGGAACACTTCCTTCACTTCTTTGAGCTTGCTTTGTCTTTTGCCAAAAAAAAAAAAGGAAAGACTATAGCTACTTGGCATGGTTGTATGAGATGGGCTCACATGTGGGGAAGAGCCACACTCGCTGTCTGGCACATGGGAAATGCTCAATAAATACTGGTAGCCCTTTGCTTTACTACTTTTCTCTGCTTCACATTCAACAGGAAAGTGACTTATTTGGTTCTTTGTGCTTGTCTCACTCTCCTATTCTTTCCTGAAGGTCTGTGACGTTGCAATCAGATAGAAGAGATACAAAAGACCCTGGTTAGTTCTGTGCTCATGACGGAGAATTGGAGTGCCAGCTGTACCTTGAAGGCTCTGAGCACTGCCAGTGGGTCATCATTTGTGAGTCGCTGCACAAGCGAGGGCCAGGCCCGATGAGCCAAGGGCAGGAGCTGGTTCTTGTGGGATTGCAGAACTACCACACACAAACCCAGCACATCCAGGACCTAAAATAAGAAAGACAATTTCAGCAGATGGTAAAAGTTGGAAAAGAGATACCTATGATCAAGTTACCATTTTAGAGCAATAAGACTGAGAAACACCATTAGTTGAATGACTATTTAGTGAATGTTGACTAAGGCAGGCCAGGCCAGAAACTAGAGGGGACATTTAATGACAAAATACATGGAAGAACTGAATTACTTAACATCTAATAAAGAGACTATCAACTGTGTTGAGAAAAGAAGGGTAAAATGCAAAGAGTTAAGGGAAACATCTAAAGCCTACAGATTGCTGGGAAATTGTTTCTGAGGAACAGATTCTAAAACAAAGCATAGGGGCTAGGAAGGTGTCTCAGTGATACAGTGCTTGCCTTGCATACATGAGGCCCTGGGTTCGATTCCTCAGCACCACGTAAGCAGAAAAAGTCAGAAGTGGTGCAATGGCTCAAGTGGTAAAGCACTAGCCTTGAACTGAAGAGCTGAGGGACAGCACCCAGGCCCAGAGTTCAGGTCCCACAACTGACAATAAACAAACAAACAAACAAATAAATAAACCAAGTCATAAATAACAAGCAGATATTCTATGCAGGGTGACCATTCCTGCAACTGGAGTGTGGCTCAATGGTATAGCACTTGGCTCACATGCACAAGGTCCTGGGGTCTACTCCCAGCACCAAAACAAAAAGCCAAACCAATCAACCAACAAAAAAAGCCAAACCAAACCAACAAGGAAAACCTGGAGCTTGCCTTGCTTGGAAAATGTATGGAGCATGGCAGAGGAGCTGGACTATGATCTTTGCACAAATGGGCCAGCCTTCATAATGCATGTGAGGTAGACCTTCGAGCCAGAAAGGCAGATTAAAGTCTACTATCATGAAGCCTTACTGGGAGCCTCCTTCACGCAGGTCCACACTGAGACTGACAGAAATGCAAAACAGAAGAGGCCCTGCCCCTGGTGGGGACTGGATAGGCAGACGTGTGAGAGAAAGCTCAGCAGTGCAGCAGAGAGCAAAGGGGTACCGTGGTGGTGGCTTTGATTGGAGTTCTATCAGTAACTGCACAAAGTATGTCATATTTCACTGATTCAAACACACACATTCCTTTGTTTGGAATGTTCTCCTGGCTTCAACCTTGAGAAAAACTACTGGCTAGGGAGGACCACAATTCAAGGCTAGCCGGGGCAAAGATAGTAAGACCCCCTATCTCAATCAGTAGGTTGGGTGTAGTGACTTGCACCTGCGATGCCAGCAATTGAGGTAGAAGAATTGTGCTCTAAGGCTTGTCCTATGCAAAAACAGAGACCCTAGCTAAAAAAAAAAACAGAAACAAAAAACAAGAAAAGAAAAACTAAAAGCAAAAAAGGGCTGGGGTATGGTACAAGGGGAAGAGCATGTACCTAGCAAGTACCAAGTCCTAAGTTTAAACTCCATCCATATAACGCCACTCCCAGAATGAAAAAAAAACCCCAAAGCAAAAGCCAGGTGTAATCTCAGCTACTCGGAGGCAGAAAGATTGTAAATTTAAGGTCAGCCCAAGCAAATGACATCCAGACTCTATCTCAAAAACAAAATATGAAGACAAAAAGTCTGTGGCAAAGCTCAAGTGGTAGGATGCTTGTCTACCACTTTGAGGCCCTGGGTTCAATCCCCAGTACTACAAAAACAAGAAAGAAAAAAAGAAATACTGCTGCCTCAGAGAGTGCCTACTGGCTTCCCTGGTCTGAACCCGAATGTGAGCGCCTGGAGGTCTCACTCACAGTGCTTGCTCGATATAGAGATGTTTGTTTCATGGGTGGGTTACAGTTCTCTAGGGGAGAAGCTGCTTGTTGTCTTGACAACATTTTTACAACTTGATGTGTGTTTGTATCTTGGTGCTTTCTCTACAACAGACAGGAAGTCCCCTAAAAGCAGGGATCGTACTTGTGTCATGACCTACAAATCCCTGAAGCAAGCCAGGTGCCAGTGGCTCATGCCTATAATCCTAGCTACTCAGGAAGCTGAGATCTGAGGATCACGGTTCAAAGCCAGCCCAGGCACAAAAGTCCATGAGATTCTTATTTCCAATAAACCACTCAGAAAACCAGAAGAGGCGCTGTGGCTCAAGTGGTAGAGTGCTCGCCTTGAGTTGAAGAGCTGAGGGACAGCACCCAGGCCCAGAGTTCAAGCCCCACAACCAACAAAAACAAAAACAAATCCCCGAAGTACTTTCTCAAGTGCTTCATGAGCACTGTGTGCATTGCATACCCCAGGCAAGCTGTTCTGACTTTGTAACCAACAATGTTCTGAGGAGGGCATCCTATCTCTATAGTATACACAAAGGTACAAAGGATTGAAACTGTGAATTAACTTACTTCAAGTCACATGGCTCATAAAGGGAAGAGTCAAGATCTCAACTCAGGTATGTAGGTCTGATCTCAATGCTTGTAACAACTCTGGTGTGTTATAGCTGCGACACAGACTCCATAAAAGGAAAGGCCTTGAAGGATATTCAGGAATTTGCCAAATATACCAACCAGGCACCTACAAAGAAGCCTGGCATGGAATACAAATTCAAAAAGTACCTGCTGAATGGAGCAGATGTCTCAGGAAGATCAAACACAAAAAATTACATAAGACACAGATTTTGAGATCTGAGATAATCGGAAAACCTGCTTTTGCCCCATGTCCTGAATAAGGCAAAGAGTTCCATCATTAGTTGTGAGTCATTAAGGCAGTCCTCTCCCTCTTGATAGGGGATGGAATAGGAACGTTATTTCCCGTTGGGCATAAGATCTTCTGTGGAGTTGATTCTAAGAGCCCTGGCCCCACCCCCACCTCACCCACTGTCCTCTTACTGAGTCACTACTGTGTATGTATGTAAGTCCTAGCAGATGGGAAGCTGCCAGAAAACAAGGATGTGATATGGAAAGCATTGGGGTTTTTCCTTGGATGGAAATAGAAACAGAAACAGAGATTGAAGGTCAGGCATGGAAGAATGACCACTTTAAAATTTTGAAATTAAGTCAGCTCAGAAGATGATATCCCTTCAAAGCACATGGTTTTCTTTTCTCTGGAGAGTCGGGGAATCCCCACAACTCTGGCTTTTAATGGAAGGGACTCAGTTCCCTTTTGTCATCTCAACCAATGCTGGAAGATGCAAAACTGTCATTCTACAGATAATTTTTTTTTTTTTTGGGTCCAGTTGCGGGGCCTGAACTCTGGGCCTGGGGGCTGTCCCTCAGCTCTTCAGCTCAAGGCTAGTGCTCTACCACTTGAGCCACAGCGCCACTTCCGGCTTTTTTCTTTTTGCTTATGTGGTGCTGAGGAATCGAACCCAGGGCCTCAGGCATGCAAGGCAAGCGCTCTACCACTGAGCCAACTACCCAGCCCAAGATAAATTTCTTGATGCGGCCTCTTGACTACCACACATGATCCAAGAGATAAGGAAACCTCTGGCTCATCCAGACAGCATCCATCCACTGCCTACCAGAGCACAACTTGGTCCTATAGCCCTGTGAGTATGGAGAAGAAGCCCTACACTGACCTTCAAGCGGATTTTCAGGTTTTTATCTGAGAGCAAGTGGACACAACGCTCCATCACGTCCTTGGCTATTTGGATCTGTACAGGCAGTGGTTCTTCCACATCAGGACGGGTATCATTCTTGTCTGCTTCAGGAGGGACTGATGGCGCCTCTGGAAGAAGAGTGTAATTAGTGTCAGGGTTTTATGAGAGGTGGTCCAGTCCAGCTTGATCCCTGTCTTCAGATTCAGGCACAGGACTTACAGGAAAATGTCCAGGGACAGATCTTAAGGAAACCAAAACAGAAAAGTCAGTCAAGCTGAACAGATCAAGATGTTCAAAATAACATGAACTGTACCAACTCAAAGCTGGAAAAAGCCCCTTCTATGGTTTAAATGTGTCCCCTCCAAAAGGTAGCCAATGGTCAATGTGATGGGATTCAGAGATGGTGCCCCCTGTTACCCTGAAGGAGGAACTGTGGAGACAGGGCTATAAAGGCAGAAGATCACAATGTAAAACACCACCCATAAGACTTGAGAATTGTCTGAAAGCCAGGCCCAAATCCCTATCCTAAAAAAAAATTCATGTCTGCTCACAGGCTCCCCTCTGTCCCTATATCCCCATTACAAGTTGTGCTCATTTCTACTGTTTCCCTAACTCTTTCCCATTTCAGTTTCCTCTGCTAGAAAAACAGAATCTTACAAAAGAGGCTGCACTTGTCTCTTTAACATGATAAAAAGCTACGTGAAAATGCATTCGAGAATGGTGTTTAAAATACATGTCAAACCCATAATAAGTCAAACTTTTTATTTTTTATTTTTTTGGTGATGCTGGGGATTGAACTCCCAGCCTTGTATATGTTAGGCAAACGTTCTATCACAGAGCTATAATTCTAGTCTCCAAACATTCTTTGTAAAGCCAAAAACATGGTATGCATTCAATGAATGATGAATGATAGGATGATGAGGACTTTGGAAATTCACCTACTACAGAATGTAATTTGAGATATGTGGATTTTCAGGTTTTAGAATAAGGCTTGATGCATTCAGTCTGCTCCCAGCAAACATCCACTAGAACCAAAAGATTCTAGTCAGGGAAGAACAGATTCACTGACAGTGCTTCAATGGCAAGCTTGATTATGAATGAATGAGATTCCTCCCTTTCTCCAGGGCTGCCAGGTTTTGGTTGTGTTGACTTAGGATACAAATCTGAGAAGAAAAAGCATCAAATTGTTATTTGGGCCCCACGATGCTTCCCTGGTAGTGCACTAGGTGCATACAGCTGCTCTGTCCTGTTACCTTAGAAGTACTGGCTTCAGTTCACCAGAATGGAAAAAAAGAAAAAAAAAATCTGCTCAGTTCCAAGCTAACAAACTAATTTGGGACTCAGTTCGATTTAGGATAGTTCTGAGACCACCAAGCTCATTATGACTTGGCATTTTATATTTGCAGAGGAGATTCTAATAATTTATTAATCCTTCCATGACCTGAAGCTCCAGATTGAATTTGTGAATAAAACAAGAGGCCAGTGCTGCTACTATCCTGAACTCTCTTATGCTTTTATCATACAAATAGGCCAGAAAAATGCTGGGATCTCCTCCCACCAGTAAACCAATAGACAAGGCACATGAATAGGCAATGAGTACAAGAAGAAAAGGTTAGGAGGAAAGAAGGATTAGTAATATGTTCAATTTCACCAGTAATGAAAGAAATACAAAGTAAAAGAATAAGAACTATTTTTTAACCTGTTAACTTAGGGAAAAGTAGAATTGGTATTGGCAATATTGGCAAGGCTGTGGTGAAGCCAGTGTTAATCTTGCACTGGCCAATAAATGGAAAGAACCATTTTTGGAAGGCAGTTTTGGCAAGCATTAAATAATGGTCATATCCTTGACCCAGAAGCAAGGAGGAAAAGATGTAGGCATTATCCAATGTAGCACACTGTTCATTATGGCAAAGCCAGAAGCAACTGCAACTTCCCACAGGAGAATGGATATTTACTAGCAGCTTATTGTGACATTAATTATGAAAACTATACAGCAATATGGAAGACTGCTTATAACTAAACACAAAAAGGGTATGATGTAGGGTGTTTAGAGTACAGCTCGGCAGATTCTAAGTCCTGGGTTCTATTCTATTAGCAAAAAAACCAAACTATGCTTGCAACCATGGAAAAATAAACTGTAACAAAAAGTAATGGGAGAAAAAATGCACCCAAAATGAAAATGGCTATGTAAGCTTGAGCAACTTTTCTTAATCCCAAACTTTCTGGACTATGGTATGATATGGTAGAGTGTGTGTGTGTGTGTGTGTTTCAAAAAGGTATGGTGTGTGTGTGTGTGTGTGTGTGTATGTGTTCAAAAAGGTACCTGCTAGAACAGCAGGTACCAAGTTTGAGTCTCCATCTCTGATTAAAAAAAAAAAGAAAGAAAAAGAAAAGGAAAAACCAACTAGCCAAAAGAAATAATAGGTACCTTCTTCACTGTCAAAATCTGAGATGTTTCCCTCAGCCACGTCCTTTTCTTTGAGGTATTTCAGTACAAACTGCTCAATGTCTTCGGCTGTAGTGCTTGCCTCAAGAGTTGCTGGTGTTTGGTGCATATGATTTTCCTCCTTTAACCTTTGTTCTTGGAGTTGCCCGATACAACTTGTGTCTGGGAACCACTGGGCTGTAGATAAAGGGTTACATTGATCATGCTGGTCATTGTGAAGGGTATTATTACCCTGTACATGGAATAGAGCTCTTTGCCATGGCCTGTATGACCCACTCTGTACCATCTAGACCCAGCTTGCCTTTTCATCTTATCTTCTACAGCTCCAATCTCTTGATACCTTACCATCTTCCTGTTCCTCCAGTGTGCTAAGTGTTTTCCTTACTTAGAGTTTCTAGCCTGCTGTTTGGTGCTGCTGGTGCTAGGGGATGAACTCAGGGTCAGGGTCAGGTTTCCTGCTCAAGGCTGACATTCTACACTTCTGCCACAGCTCCACTTCTGGCTTTTTGGTGGTTAACTCGAGATAAGAATCTCACAGAGTTCCCTGCCTGGGTTGGCTTTGAACAATGACCCTCAGATCTCAACCTCCTGAGAAGCTAGGATTACAGGTGTGAACTACCAGTTCCTGGCCTAACATACTGTTTTGCCTGTCTAGAACTGTCCCTCTGCTTTACATGTGGCTAATTCCAAACCACTTTTCTTGTCTCAGTACAAATAGAACTTGCTCAGTAAACCTTCCTTTAAGTCCTGGGTCTAACTCAGGTCATTCCTCTTATGTCTTACATACATAATGTTCTTTCTCTCCATATCATCAGTTTGTAACTATATTTTATAACTGTAAATTTACTTTGCTTACTATTTGACTCTCTCCTATAAGACTCCCCAATATGTCCAGCATAGGGTGGGTGCTCAAAATGTATGCTGAATTAATAAACAATGAGACCTGGGTGCCAGTAGCTCATGCCTGTAATCCTAACAACTCAGAAGGTTGAGATCTGAGGATGGAAATTCAAAGGCAGCCACCCTGGTTAAGACAGTCTGTGAGACTCTTTTCTCCAATTAACCACCAAAAAGCTGGGGGTGGAGCTGTGGCTCCAGGGGTAGAGCACTAGCCTTGAGTGAAAAAGCTAAGAGATAGTGTGCAGGCCACGAGTTCAGGCCCCAGAACTGGCACAAAACAATAACAATAACAATAACAATGAAGTTGGAGAACATGTACCAAATTCTGAGTATAGGATATGCTTCTTAATAGAAGACAGGCTCTGTAGAACCTTGAGAATGAACAGTTGTGCTGTCTACTGACACAAAATGCTTCAGAAGGCTGGCTATTTTTCTCTCTAAAGCTTTCCATTGGTGATGCTCCAATACCTCTGATGTGTTGCCAGAATAAACCTTAATCCACTCCAGTGGTTTTTCAACTGTGCCTTGTGGGGCTTTAGGACTCTGCAGAGATGTCCCAGGGATCATCAACAAGGAGGGCACTAAGCAGCACCGGGCTTGGGATGGAAGATGGGGTGGGATAGACTCCAGGATCTCTTCCTTCTTCAACTAGGGAAGCTCTGAGAACTGTTTCTGTGTGTTGGAGCCTCCTTAAAGGCTTCAGTTCAAAAGAAGGTCTTAACATGCAAAGAACAAAAGACCAACACTACCAAATCCTATAGCCTAAATATTGTGGCTTTGACCTAGTGCCTGCCTTTTGCAGATATCAAGGAACAAGACTGATCACTCTTCCCACCTGCTAATCTTTCATCAAGGAGCATCTGCACAAAGCCAGAGTAACAGCAAATGGGAGATGGTAGACCTCCTCCTGGGAGGAGCAGGGAGCAAGTACTTAAGAAGGCAGCCTTCCACCCAGTACCTAGAGATTCCCATATGCTGGAATCAGGCAGGCCATTTTCCCAGGTGTAAGTCATATCCTTAGTGCACTTTAAGGGACTGGTTAAAGCCTAGATCCAGTATTTACATTTTGAGGACTTGACACACTGCAAAGATTATTTCTAGATTCAAGGCTAGTGCCAGATATTAAAATGTCTTTGCTCACAAGTGGCTTTTAAACATATGAAAAGAAGTTCAACCTCACTCTCCATGCAAATTAAAATGAAATAATAAGGGGTTCTTTTTCTCCTATTGGGTTAGTAAAGATCAAAAGCTTGGTAATATACAGTGTGGGTGAGGGCGTGGCAAACTGGGACTCTTTTATATTGGTGATGGAGTTTAAATTGGTACAGCTTCTTAGGAAAGCAATTTGATACTCTCAATCAAAAGTTTAAATGTAATATCCTTTAAATCAGCATTTCTTTCAGGAATTTATCCTACTGATATATTGAGGCCTGTTCAAAATGATCTCTAAAGATTCAGTACAGCATTTTTTCTGTGATGGCAGAAAATAAAAAAAAACAACAACCAAAAACCTCTACCAAGAAAGGGCTGGTTAAATAAACTAGCCCAACAATGGGATGGTGCTGCCATAAGAACACAGCAGTCCTCTATGAAATAGAGGCAGGGTACAATCTATAGGCTCTGGAGAATGTGACATGGATACTTTGTTTTCTGAGCTATCCTATTTTTCCTTGTTGTGGATAATCAGCTAATCAGCAGCAGCTGGTGCTGGCAGTGATTTACCTGAATGGTTTTGTCCTCACAGAGGCACTGATTGCTTTTCAGTTGATGCATGTGTGACCATGTATGATAGCCCAATTTTCTCAACCATGTACTGGGCTCTTGAAAGACCTTTCAGAAGTTCTGACAGCAGACTTCCACTCATCTTGAAAGAGACTATCAGCTAGACAATTTGATGACAAACAGAATGCTAACATAAAGTGCAGCTTTGATCGGTGAGTGACTGCTCCAACTCCACTATTTGCTATTCAAAATGCTCGGGTATTTGGGGCTATCTTAAATCTAGGAAAAAGTTATCTCCCATGTGGCTTTCCTTCCTAGGATGCTCCACAGTCAATCTTAATCTTTCTCATCTTCCTTTCTGCAATGGTGACCTTCCTCTATCAGCTCAATTAAACTGACAAAAGGGACTCAATAGGATTTCCTGACTTTCTTCCTTCGGGGATGATCAAAGTCATCAGCAATCTAAGGACCATTCAATTTTCATCTCAAATTAAGATATCTTCCCAGAGGATACATTTCCTAGGCTTTTGGTAACGTATTTGTGTAAAGCTCAAACTGAAATACAGCATACTTCCTCAGAACAGTAAAGAAAGGTTGGATATATTTGGCCTTTGGAGGTGAGGCCAAGTTAAGTGTCTAAGAAGTCAGGCTTACAGAGTGTTTCACAAAGGCAGGCCCAGGTGGGTCTTATCCCCAGTTGCTATACATGGATTATGGTTTGGAGCTGAAATGGCTTCCAAAGACCATATGCGAAAAGCTTAGACCACAGCTGGTGATCCTATTGGGTCCTTTTTCTCCCTGTTTCCTGAGTAGCCTTCCTCGGCTATGTTCTTCGATCATGTTTCTACTTTGCCACAGGCCTAACAGCAACAGAGCCAGCTGGCCAAGGACTGGAAACATTTGAAATGTGAGCCAAAATAAACCTTTCCTCATTTAGCTTTTTTTTTGGTCAGGCATGAGGCTTGAACTCAGGGCCTGGGCACTGTCCCTGAGCTCTTTCACTTAAGGCTAGCACTCTACCACTTTGAGCCACAGCCCCACTTCCAGTTTTCTGGTAGTTAATTGGAAATAAGAGTCTCATGGAGTTTCCTGCCTAGGCTAGTTTTGAACCACGATCCTAGATCTGTTTCCTAAGTAGCCAGGATCACAGGTGTGAGCCATCAGTACCCAGCAGGATTTTGTTTTGTTTTTCAGTGATTTTTGTCACAGCAATAGACAGCTGGCTCACAACAGGCTTGTGAATGATTGCAAAGTGAAGACCAACCTCCTTCCTTTGGCCTATAAGGTCCTATTTTCCAATTTCATCCTTCACTACTCTGTCCACAAAGACCTTGCTTCCATTCTCCAAACATTTCAAGCCCTTTTCTCCGAGCCTATGCATCTGCCATTTCCTCTGCCTAAATGTACTTACAAATCATAACACAATGTGTCAATTGTAATGATGGGCCCTTTTCCTCTTTTAGGTCTCAGCTTTCAGGCTGCTTCTTCAGAAAGGTCTAACCTGACCACTCAACTCAAAAGTAGCTTGTCCCTATTAGTCTCTTGCATCAGGGTGTTAATTTTCTTCAAGGCACTTATCAGAATCTGCAGTAAGCGTGTTTAATGATTTGTTTACTTGTTTATCATCTCTTTCACAGTAACTGGAAAGCTCTGTGAGTTTATTTATCTTGTTCACTGTTGCATCCTCATTACTTAGCACAGTGCCTGACATATGGAAGGCATTCTTTACTGAATGAATACAAGAACATTCATGCTGAATGTGAATGTTAATGAATAACCATTGGAAATGCATCCGCTACAAGGCAGAACACAGCCTCTACCCTAGATACCTTTCCCGACAAAGCTTGTTATCTGGTCTTAGGTTTTTAACCTGACAAAATGAGGTCAATGACCTTTTCATCTGTCACTTTTTCTTATACTCCAAAAATGTTGCCATTCTTATGGTGCCTAGCATCTCCTGTAGGCATCAAAAAGGGTCAAAAGGAAGAAGAAAAGTAAGGTGCCAGTGGCACATGCCTCAGGAAACTGAGATCTGAGGATCAAGGTTCAGAGCTAGCCCTGGCAGGAATGTCTCTGAAGAGTCTTATCTTCAAACCATCAAATAGCTGGAATTAGACATATGGCTCAAGTGGTAATATTTCTACCAGCTGTGAGTAAAAAAGCCAAGCTTGAGCTCAAGGGAGTTCAAGTCCCAGGACACATATGTACATACATGTACTCACACCAACTTGTACAACTAGAAGTCAGATCTGTCCTGTCCAGTATGGCATATGGGGTTGTGTTTTTCATGTGATTATCAAAATTAAGGAAGTGGCGCTGTGGCTCAAGTGGTAGAGCACTTGCCTGAAGTGAAGAGCTGAGGGACAGTGCCCAGGCCTAGAGGTCAAGCCCCACAACCGACAAAAAAAAAAAAAAAAAAAAAAAGCCTTTACCTTAGCAAAATTAAATAGAATTAAAAATTCAGTTCTCCAGGAGTGCTAGCCACATGTGCCTGGCTAAAGACCATTTTTTTGGACAGAGCAGACATAGTTCTGGAGTGTAGCTCAGAATGTCTGTCTGTTCAGCATGTGAGGGCCCTGACTTCAATCTCCAACATTAGCCCCACCACCACGAAAAGAAGGAAGCTTGATTGGATTTTCTTTTCCTAGTAATGTTCTAGTCATCTATGGGCTTAATAATTCATGCTCTTCCTGTCCTCCATTAGTATAGATACTGCTAACTCTAAGTACCTTCAGAAGCTACTCAGTATACTGGAAGAACAAAATTGTCATAAAGCCTGACTTTACACTTATTATGTACCTCTAGCTAAGCAGGATCTCACTAAGCCTTACTTTTACTTATTTGTAAAATAAAATGCTTTAGTCTACAGGGTTTTTATTCTTGGCATAAAGCAGGAGCTCAATAAATGACTAAGATTCCATGAAAAATAATCAATGAAATACAAATAAAACAATGGAACCTGTCTAGACCCTGTGGAATGGAGGGGCAACCCTTCAAATGTCTTCCAAAACACTGAAAAAAAACAAGACAAGGTAAACTAGGATACTGAGTCCTGTCCCCAAATCAGCATTAAAAAGGACTTTCAATGTACCTAATGCTGCCAACAGGGCATGCAGAACGCTGACAAAGGAAGCAGATCTCTTATCATAAAATTGGTCCAGGCTGGCCAAGACATCTTGAACCACATCTGCTACCAAAGGAAGTAGGCTAGCATCTGAGTTCCGCAGCATAACTTCTAAGACCTTTGGGGTATGAGGATGTAGTGCCAAATGACGCAGATTTAAAGAGATGCCATTCACGAGATAGTCGGAATTTTGGTTGATGAGCTGCTGCAGGGAGTTGTAACCACAGGCATGGCAAATGTTCACCATGGTGCTGGTGGCCACCTGACTAATGAGCAGGGTTTGGTCTCCAGCCTTTTCCAGTACTGGATAGAGGGCTGACATCAAGAGTAAATCGAAGTCTTTTCCTAGTGCGTAAGCAAACTGGCCAATCCCTTCTAACTGGATGCATATTTGCCAGATGTTGCTGTTCATTGAACAAATAGTGGGACTTGACTTTGAGAAGGCTGGAAAAGAAGTAACTTGGCAGGTGTGGGCAGCAGATGCGATGGCCTGCAGGCCTGACTGCTTCACTGTCAGCTCTTCTTCCTCCTCAGCTTCAATACAGGTAACCAAATACCAGTTTTCTTGGCTTGTGTATTCTTCAAGTATAGATGTCACAATCTCTCGCAGTTCCTCTAGGTTTGTTCCAGTATGTTTTTCATGAAGATCTTCCATCTCCAACCCAGCAGCACCTATAACCAGCTCATTAAGAATCATGGCAGCTTGCTTCCGGTAAACCATCGATTCATGATATAGTTCCATAAAGTGATCCACGAGCAAATAGAGATTCCCATAATAGCCAAGGAGCTGACAAACCTGTCGCAAGAGCAGGAAAACTCTTTCATCAGTGAAGAAGCGGAAATATCTTCTCTGGACCTGGTTCCATGGCCGTGCAGCGGGGGCCTCCGGAGTAGCACTCAGCTCACTGGAGTTCCAGCACCGCTCTTCCACGATTTTGACATCAGCCACATCTAGTTCTAGAACTTGGATGAGTGCTCTGGAAAAGCGCTGGAGATGGGCTGCAGAGTTGAGAACAAAGTTTATTTTGGGGCCCAAGAGTTTCAGATACCCGAGTAATAAGGAGAGAGTAGAAAATTTGCCCTGATCATCTTGGGAGTTCATTAAGCGGGGAAGAGATGTAGCCAGGGAGTGCAGGCTCTCCGACAAGATGTCAGCAAAGGCTCTGTTGCCCACCACGACTTTCTGATCTGCAAAATGTCTCAGGACTTTACTGCACTGGGCCTGGACTTCAGGACTCTCATCATTTACTAGGCCCACTAAAGCTTTCAGGAGGGGACCAGCAGATTCAACCAGGGACTGACTGCACTTCAAAAGAAGGTTCTCCACGAGGTCTACCAGTTCCAGCCTCACTTTCCAATGTGGATGAACTGACACACTCTCAATTATCTTCTTAATAAGGATTCCCAACTTATCGCTGGTATTTTTTACCCAAACTTCTTCCCTGTGAACCATCAGTTCTGCAATTCTGTGCTCAACTGCAGGCTTTGCTTGGACCTTTGAGATTCTTCTGAGCTGTTCGTCAGCCATGACCAAGCCCACAGTCTTGGAAAAGATTTTCAGAGAAGAGACGACAATGCTGTGACCTTGTTTAAAGTCTCCTGTGATCACCCTTGACAGGGCAGTTGAGATTCCTGGTAAGAAAGAAGCAAACAAATCCCCCAGCTCTTGTTGCTCAAGCTCATCCAAGGACCTCGGATGATCCTGACACTCACACTGAAGGAGTAGAACCTGTAAACACTGTAAGGCAGCCATTTTAATTTGCTTTGATTTCTCCTGTTCTGCCAAGCCTAGCAGTAACGATACAGCGAATCCTAAACGAGGCAGGATGGCGGGCTCATAGAAAGTCAGAATGATGTCCCCATAAGCTGAATGCATCAAGGTGCTAAGGCTCCGGATCACAGCCAATTTCAACTCCTCGGACACAACTGCGGGTTTTTGGGACTTGGGCGAATACAGACAGGTAGAAAGTTCTGAGAAGAGTTCTAGGAGGAGTTCCTGCTCTTTCACACATGTTGAAGAGAGGACGAAAGTGAGGCACTCCACCACACTCTGGATCAAGCGCTCTCTTTTGGGACCTGGGGTCTTCAGGGTAAACCGCAAGGGGAAGAGGATGTACTGCTGAAGTTCCTGGAGGGCAGAGTCACTCACAGCTTGCAACTGTGTCTGCAGGTGCTCCACATTCTCCACTGTCTGGGTCTTTGTGAGCTGAACACAGACTGGGCGTAAGACGCCAAAGGCCTCCTCAGGAGTGTCAAAAACTGCCATTGTGTAAGAGCCTTCCTCTCACTGGGGACACATCCTGCAGGCTGGAGGAAGAAAGTTTTTCAGTAAAGACAGTCAAGCTCAAAGTAAATACAAAGTTAACTTTTATGCTTTCATTCAACAGATGTCTAAGGGGCCTCTGTGTCAGCCGTTTTCTGAGCCCCCATCTAGAGGGACAGTTAAGTGTACATGTGACCTTGTTTAAAGTCTCCTGTGATCACCCTTGACAGGGCAGTTGAGATTCCTGGTAAGAAAGAAGCAAACAAATCCCCCAGCTCTTGTTGCTCAAGCTCATCCAAGGACCTCGGATGATCCTGACACTCACACTGAAGGAGTAGAACCTGTAAACACTGTAAGGCTTGAACCATGACTGGGGGTGAATAGGAATCTGTGAGCTATTCTCAGGAGTTTGGGGTTGAACTTGTAGCAGTGACAGAGACCTGCTGCAGGCTGTCTTTTAAAAGTTTAGGTATACATAAAGAAAAATGTACTTTCTTGATGTATAGCTCATTTTATGTATGGATAGGCCAGGTAAGCACTGCTCAACACAAGGCAGAGATTATCTCTAGTACTCAAGAAGGCTCTCATGCCTTGTGTAATCAATTTTTATTCCCTCTGCAAATCTGACTTCTATCATTAGATTCCTTTTGCTTGATGTTGTGACTGAGAAGCTTTAAGTGGGCAGCAGGTGTCAATATGACTGACTTTATGCATTGAAAAGATCCCCTGGCAGCCAGTAATGTGGAAGAAGCATCAGGTGAGTCTGAAAGCATCACAAAAGGGAGGGAAGTACCTGGAGAGACTGGAAAACTAAGAGCACACACTGTCACACACGAAGAGATTCCATAGGATGGAAAGATGGCAGGCAGGCAGGCAGGCAGGCACAGGAGGCAGGTTAAGAGGTAAATGAAGAAGCCAAGCAACTTCCCAAGCAACTTCATACTGAGAGTCTCTCTTTTCTCTAGGAGGAGAAATTCAAAGTCATGGGCTGACAGTGAACAAGAAGAGGGATAAACATGGGGTTTGAGGAAAGATATAAAAGTCTCAAATATTCCCTTCAGGGAAGCAGAGCATACTGGGAAGACATAAAAGTGTGGCCCAAGGGTACTGAGGAATGAGCTGAAGCTGGAGATAATAAACATATATAACTGTAAAATGCTGCCATTGGAGGGAGGCTTAGGGATCGTCTTGTTCACTCTTTCTCTCTCTCCCCCTGCTCTCCCTGCCACTTGCTAGGGGTTTCTGGAAAGATGATAAAAGTCTCTGCCTCCCATCTTTACCCACAATTCAATGAGCATATCTGGATCTAGTGGCAAGCAGTTCCTGTTGGGTGTGGGCCAAGACTTTCTCACTCCAGAACTGGGCTGGATTGTCCCCTTGGGTTCATTGATGGCTGCAGGGTCTGATCAGAACTCTGATACCCTGGAGAGAGCCTGGCTCACTGAGCTCCATAGACTCTACCAGGAAGGAACTGCTGATCTTTGGGAGACTTCTTGGCAAGGAATCTCTGAGTGTCTATGGCCCCAAGAAGTGAAGGAAGAAGCTTAAATCCTTTTTCTCCCAGACTAAGAAAATGCCAGATGTGGGTGCCACTAAGCTTAGTCAAGAACTAGTAATACCCCATGGGCACTGGTTCACACTGCTGATCCAGAGGCTGCTGTGCTCTCCTCTGCCTGAAAATGGTCATTGAATTATTGAGTAGGAAATGTGACCCAGCAGTCAGAGGGAAGAAAAGCATTTCATCACTCCTTGAGGTGATAAATTTCAGATTAACGCAACTATTTAACGAGGCAGGTAAGAATTTGAATAAAAAGACCACTTAAGGGAGAGGTCATCTACAGAATAAAAAAGGATTTTTTAGAAAAACAAACATGATTTTCTATACCAAAAATTAAATTGATGAAATAATAATAATGATAGGAGGTGGCTAATTCTGAAACCCATTGAATGAACTGGAAGATTACACAGAATTCTCTTAAAACAAGAACACAAAACAAAGGAGGAGACAACAATGCTTGATAAGAAATGTACTCATTACCTTACCCGTGTAATTATAACCCCTTTGTACGGTACTTTCACAATTAAAAAAATGGAACTAGGGCAATAAAGATAGCATTCAGAGTCTCTTCAAAAAAAAAAGAGAACACAAAGAGATTGAAACTGTGAGACTTGAGGACAGATCCAGGAGAGACAACATGTAAATAACTGGGAATTTGGAAGGGAAAAGGGAACAGATGGAGGAGATAAAGCAAACAAATATTTGAAACACTTCCATTAGCTGCCAAAAGATTTATCTGTATATTGAAGAGCCTAAAGGATTCAGACCTAGCCACATTCTGGTAAAATTCTTGAACAATAAAGATAAAGAGGAAAATCTTGCATGCTTTCAGGGAGAAATGACTTACCAAAAGAAAAAGAGAGAGGCTTTGAACTCCTCATTTGCAGTAGTAGAGCCTAGAAGACAGTAGACTAGCAACTACTGACTGTAGCCCCCAAGCCCTATACATACACTAAGACCTTCCTTCACCTGTTAAGTAGGATTTAGAGAAGGTACCACCCATGATACTTGGGGAAAGACTGCTCATACTACAAAATAGAGGACTAAAACAAATAGATGAAACACCAAAAAAGAAATAATGGCATACTTTTTCCTCTTAGCATGGAAAAGTTTTCAAATAAAATGTTTAAGTGGAAATCCAATATTAAATGTTTAAGTGGAAATCCAATATTAAATGTTTAAGTGGAAATCCAATATTAAAAATACACAAAATCAGGGGCTGGGAAGGTGGCTCAGTGGTAGAGCGCTTGCCTTGCATGCATGAGGCCCTGGGTTTGATTCCTCAGCACCACATAAGCAAAAAGAAAGAAGCCGGAAGTGGCGCTGTGGCTCAAGTGGTAGAGCGCTAGCCTTGAGCTGAAGAGCTGAGGGACAGCGCCCAGGCCCAGAGTTCAGGCCCCGACAGGACCAAAACAAAACAAAACAAAATACACACACACACACACACAAAATCAGAAGGTCTCTCACTAAAGGGATGAGGAAAGAGCCTGGGGCTCTACATCTCTCTTCTTCACCTAAATAATAGTTTCTCTCTCTCTCTCTCTTTCTTTCTGTCAGCTGTGGGTGCTGAACTCTGGGCCTGGGTGCTATTCCTCAGCTCTTCAGCTCAAGGCTAGTGGCCTCCTTGAGCCACAGCACCACTTCTGCTTATGTGGTGCTGAGGTGCTTATGTGGTGCTGAGGTGCTTATGTGGTGCTCATGCATGTGAGGCAAGCACTCTACCACTAAGCCAACTTCCCAGCTCCTACCTAAATAGTTTCATGAAGACAACCTGTCCTGGGATCTTCCAGGGTGATGGTTCCCAAACTATGTCTTCAGAATTTATGACAAAAACAGCAACATAGCTTTTTGGAGTTTAAGTACATAGAAAGCTAAAATGCAAGAATGTAAGGATGGAAAAAAGGCAGAAGAGGAAGAAGCTAAGTGTTCTAAGTGCCTAATCCTACCAAGGAGTGGTAAAATAATTTCTATTAGACCATAACATTTCAAGATTGTTGAATGTATGTTGAAATCTGAGGATAAATCCTAAATAAAGAAATATCTACTGAACAAATTTATAGGGATAGGTGTATTTTAATCCAAAAGAGAGTAAAAAAGCAAAAGGAATGAGCCTAACAGAAAACTAATAGTAAGATGGCAGGCAGAAATCTGACTAAAACTGACTGCATTAATCCAGAGTTTGTTTCTTTCTTTTGGTCAGTTGTGGGTCTTGAACTCAGTTGCCTAGGCACCATCCCTAAGCTTTTTCACTCAAGGCAAGTGCTCTATCTCTTTGAGCCATGGCACCACCTCTGGTTTTCAGGTGGTTAATTAAAGCTAAGAGTCTCACAGACTTTCCTGCCTGGGTTGCTTTGAACCGTGATCCTCAGATCTCAGCCTCTTTAGTAGCTAAGATTACAGGCATGAGCCACCAGCACCCAGTATTTAGTTTCTTAATGGTAGTGCTACTGACATTTTGGGCTGGATAATCATCTGCTGATAGAGGGCTGTCCTACCACACATGGACTTTAGATCTTAGTCATCCATCTCTCCATTAGTGGCCATAGCACTCCCCTAGGTGTGACAACTCAAAAATGTTGCCAGTCATTGTCAAAAGCCAAAAATCACCCCTGGACAAGAATCATAATCCCAATCAAAATCCCAGCAGGACTTTTGCAGTGATTTCTTCTTCCTAGGTAGGTGTTATACAACTTGAGCCAAGTCCTCAATTCATTTTGCTTTAGTTATGTTTTGAATAGGTCTCATGTTTTTGGCTCAGACTGTAATTTCCTACCTATATCTACACGTGTGATGGGGACCATGGACACATACCACACCTGATTTGTTGATTGAGATTTGGTCTTGCTAACTTTTGACCCTGGCTGGTCTTGAACTATGATCTTCCTGACCTCCTCCTCCTCCTGAGTAGCTGGGATTACAGGCATGTACCATCTCAATGATGGCTCTCTCTTGAAAGAGTCATGACAATATTTTTGGACCATGGTTGACTGACACCACAGAAAGCAAAGTATGAATAAGTGGGGAATTGCTCTGTGTGTATGTGTGAGTGTGCATACATATGCAAAGCCCTGAGTTCAGTACCCCAGTACATACACACACACACACACACACACACACACACACACACACACACACACACACACACACACACACACAGAGTGAACTGTTAGGTAGGTATGGTAGTACATACTTTTAATCCCAGAATTTGGGGTGCTAAGGCAGAAAGATCATGAATTCAAGGCTGGTCTGAACCACAGTACAAAACCCTATTAAAGGAAGGACAGGGAGTGAAAAAGGAAGAAGGAAATAAGTGTTTATTAAAATACCCTACTAAGAGAGTAAAAAAGTGACCCACAAATTGAGAGGAGCTATTTGCTATATATTTGATAAAACATTCACATCCTAAGTGTTTAAAACAGCTTAAAAATATATCATGAAGACAACAGGCAGATGGGGGACTTGAATAAATACATCATGAAGGACGTTTACACGCCAACAAACATAGGAAAGGACATTCAACATTATTAGTCAGAAAAATCGATTAAAATCCACAGAGAAATACCATTACACACCCAATAAAAGGGTTAAATTAGAAAAGAAAAAAATAGGAAAGGAAAATATTAGTATTGGCAGAGATCTAAGGCCACAATAACTCCAATGCAATGCTGGTGGGCATGTCAGTACAATTACTTTTGGAAAACATTTTGGCAGTGTCTATTACCATAAAGGTGATCACACACATGTTCTATGATCTAGCCATCTCACCCAACAGAAATGCATACTACTCAAAAAATGTGATGTGTTCTAGAAAACGGCATCCACAATTGCCCTAAAATGGAAGCTACTCCATGCTACAGTAATGTGAATAGAGTGTGGTACATTCTTTCAATGGAAGGTTGTCTGTCCAGATGGAGATGTATTACAATCAGTGATTTTCTAAAAAATGGGTTAAGGCTTAGAAATATATAAACCAGATTTCTGTACGGGAGACAGTATAACACATTGCTACTTTGATATGACTATAAAAGGCAATCATATAGCTTTATGGGATGGCCATGAAATCGCACTTGTGTGACAATATGTCAATTATAGAAGGAATTGTTTTGAGATTTAGAGCCTTCGGAGTCATAGATTCTACTCCTGAAAAGTGCAACCCTGATTATTTAAAGTGGTACTGCTGCCAAGTTTGATGTTTATATAACTAATGTGGAAGGAGGGGTGTGGTGTTCTGGCTCAGAAAGTGGGGTGGATGAGGCATGTAGAACAAATAAATGATTAGGAGTTCAGCTAGTAACTGAATAAACATAAGGATGAATAAACAGCTCTTGTCTGCTAATGGCCAGCCATCTAAACCTTCCAAGTTCAGTGTACCTATCTCTATGTGGTCTTGAGAAGCAGCCATGGCAGAGGTGACAGAAGAGACCTACCATTGGGCAGTATGAACAAACTCACTCCACCAGACAAGCTATACTCTGCCTCCTCCTGCCATATCACATGGATGGACTATGTGACACTCTGGCATCAGGTGGTGAAGACATATGGATATAGTATTGCAGCTTACACACACTTGAAGGATACGATGGTTGATCACAAGGTACTTACTGTATCACACAAACATGAAATTTTTTAAAAAGGAGGGAAAAGACAGGTGCTGGTGGCTCATGCCTGTAATCCTAGTTGTTCAGGGGGCTGAGATCTAAGGATTATGGTTCAAAGCCAGCCAGGGCAGGAAAGTTCATGAGAATCTTATCTCCAATTAACCACAGAAAACTAGAAGTGGCGCTCAAAGTGGTAAAGCACTAGCTATGAGAAAAAGAGCTCAGGGACAGTGACCAAGCCCTAAGTTCAAGCCCCACAATTGACAAAAAAAGAAAAAAAAAAGAGGGGGTGGGGTGGGGGAAAGAGCAGAAGGGATTTGGAAATTGAACATCAAGAAAAAAGCTCTCATGGGAAGTGGCGCTGTGGCTTAAAGTAGAAGAGCACTAGCCTTGAGCCAAAAAGCTTAGGGTCAGTACCCAGACCCTGATTCAAACCCTACAACTGACAAAAAAAGAAAAAAAGAACAAAACAAACTGAATGCCAGTGGCTCACACCTGTAATCCTAGCTTCTCAGGAGGCTGAGGTCTGAGGATCAGACTTTAGCCCAGGCAGGAAAGTCCATGAGGCTTTTTTTTTTTTTTGCCAGTCATGGGGCCTCAACTCTGGGCCTGGGCACTGTCCCTCAGCTCTTCAGCTCAAGGCTAGCACTCTACCACTTGAGCCACAGCTCCACTTCTGGCTTTTTCTGCTTATGTGGTGCTGAGGAATTGAACCCAAGGCCTCATACATGCAAGGCAAGCACTCTACCACTGAGCCACCTTCCCAGCCCTCCATGAGACTCTTATCTCCAATAAAAGACCAGAAAACCAGAAGTGGTGCTGTGACTCAAGTGGTCGAGTGCTAGCCTTGAGCTGAAGAGCTGAGGGACAGTGCCCAGGCCCATAGTTCAAGGCCCACAACCACCACCACCACCACCACCACCACCAAAAACCTCTCATGGAGGGAGAAGGACGTGTTGGGATGGGAGGACCACAAACCTGAGGCTGTGTGGGATGTTTGCTTTAAAGGTCTGTCACAAGCACAGGCCAGAAGGGAGCAAAGACACAGCACTTATTGAAAGATATCATCACTGCATGTGAGCTAGACCTCACCATTGGACAACTGTTCTGCTCTAGCCAAACACTCAAGAAAGGTCCCACCCATATCAGCATAGACTGACCAAGAAGCCTAGACTTCCCCTCTCACAAATTGTTGTATGAGCGCCTCTAACCCACAGTTAAGTAGATCAAGTAGGAATTCCATCCCCACCAGCTCAGCTCTACTGGTGAGCCCTGTTCCCATCTATCCCTTACAAGGTACTGTCACACAGGACTCACAGTCCACTCCCACATGTCAACCTCCTTATTTGTGTATCTGTCTAGGCTCTATCATTTTATAAGGCTACTTCAAACATGGGGACACCATCTTAATTACCTTATCTAATCTTAATCAGTTCCCCAAAGCTCATAATCTACCCTCTCAATCTTCACAATTAGGGTTCAATTGCAATACAGGAAGATATGGAAGACACTCAGACCGTATCCAAACCCTAGCACAGATCAAATGGCTAAAACACAAAAGACTGCAACTTAATACTATAGGAAAGATTACTTAAGTAGCCTTGTAACTCTAAGGAAAGTGAGTTTTTCATTTAAAAATCCTTCAGAAGACCACCCTTTTTGTTTTAGAAAAAAAATGAGTGGATGAGAGAATAATATAAATATAGTTGCTTGAATAAGCACAGACAAAAAAAATCTTAGCTGGGCACCACAGCTCACACCTGTAATCCTAACTACTCTGGGGATTAAGGTTTGAAGCCAGCCATAGGCAGACAGTTTGTAAGACTCCAATTCCAATTAACCAGCAAAATGCTGGACTGAAGATGTGACTCAAGTGGTAGAACACCAGCCATGTAAGTGAAAAAGCTGAGTAAGAGTGTGGGGTACTGAGTTCAAGCCCCAGGACCAGCATAGGAAAAAAATGTGGCAAAGCTTAAGGTACTGAAATACCAATGGCAGGATACTACAACCCCATTTCAACTAAGTAAGAAGTTGTCTGTGTGTGATGGCTCTTACCAATTATTGTCCTAGTGTGCAGGAGGCTGAGGAAGATCAAGAATTTAAAGCCAGGGGCTGGGAAGGTGGCTCAGTGGTAGAGCGCTTGCCTTGCAATGCATGAGGCCCTGGGTTCGATTCCTCAGCACCACATAAGCAAAAAAAAAAAA
>NW_012267229.1:18001522-18011480 GCF_000151885.1 Dipodomys ordii
CTGGGTGCTGTCCCTCAGCTCTTCAGCTCAAGGCTAGCGCTCTACCACTTGAGCCACAGTGCCACTTCCGGCTTTTTTCTTTTTGCTTATGTGGCTGAGGAATCGAACCCAGGGCGTCAGGCATGCAAGGCAAGCACTCTACCACTGAGCCACCTTCCCAGCCACTTGGACTTACATTTTATTTAGAGTAACATTCTAGTCATCATTGTTACCTTTGGTTGGCCATGTGATGCAGTCTCTTACTGCTTTTTTTTTTTTTAAAGCACATTGTAGCTATCCTTTTGGTTTGTACATTCTAGTCTCACTATCCTTCTTTCTGGTCCTCATCAATGGTCTGAAGTTGTATTTCCCATCACCTGGAAGGGTAGCTTATCGCTTCTTTCAAGGCTATGTAAAGATTTTTAAAAAGTATGCAATGTCTGAATTAAACATGATTTGGTATGAATTGCTCAAATACCTCTCAGTGTTAATTAATATTGAAAGATGGTCTAAATATGGACTTAGAAGGCCCAGCTTACAATTTTGACTAAATATGGACTGTTCTGAGGTGATTCACCTGTCTTCCATTAATTCTCTCAATCAGCTCAGTGTCAGGTTCTAGAGTGAAAAAGGTGGCTAAATGTAGCCTCTTCCATTATATGTTGGCTGTATGTTCTTGATAATATTATGTAATTACATATGTAGTATGCATTTCACAGCTTTGTTGTGAGGCTCAAATGAGTCACTATGTGAAAACTGTGTAGCACAGAGCAACTCCTCACATTATCTGTGATTATGAGCATTTAGTTTGCAGGAAGAGCAGAGACATGTAAGCAAACAACTCCAATACTGTGCAGTAAGAACAAACTGTCATCAATTAGCAGAACCGTAGTCTTAAATGGGTGGCTGCAACTTATAATTTCAACACTGATCAAGAAATTCTAAAATCCTGTTAGGTCTACAAACACCCAACTCCCTACCACTAGTTCTGTAACAACTGGAAATTATCTCTGCTTACTTGATAACCTGAATTTAAGAATTCTTTATTTTTTTTGTTGGCCGTGGGGCTTGAACTCTGGGCCTGGGCGCTGTCCCTCAGCTCTACAGCTCAAGGCTAGCACTCTACCACTTGAGCCACAGCGGTACTCCCAGTTTTCTAGTGGTTTATTGGAGATGAGTCTCTTAGACATTCCCACCCGGGCTGGCTTTGAACCCTGATCTCAGATCTCAGCCTCCTGAGTTGCAAGGATTACAAGCGTGAGCCACTGGTGCCCGGTTAAAACTTTTTTTTAAGTATAAGGGCTTAAGAGTCTCAAATAACAGGAGCTTTGGGAAGGGAAAGAAGGGTGTTAATCCCTGAATGGAAAACAAAATTAGGAGCCAAGGGCCTAAAGACGTGTTTCATGAAGACGGCGTGGTCACAGACTAGAAATCAGATCTGCCCACTAACGGTGGTCCCGCGGCTGATTAGGAGGTCACCAGGTGAGGTAAAAGGGGTCATTCTGGGTGGAGGCGCGAAAAGGACACGTGGGTGTCTTGAAAGAACCAAAACTCAGCTTTCAGGAGGGGCGACCAGAGAGC
The DNA here is from genome assembly GCF_000151885.1 of Dipodomys ordii. Lineage (NCBI taxonomy): Eukaryota > Metazoa > Chordata > Mammalia > Rodentia > Heteromyidae > Dipodomys > Dipodomys ordii. The sequence goes on from NW_012267229.1 coordinate 18,003,083, forward strand.
AGGTCACATATGGAGGCTGACTGCGGGCTCGGGCCAACCAGCTGAGGGAGGAAGCCCCCCTCCCATGCCCAGATTAGGACCTCTTAGTCTCGGGGACCCCTCGGGGTTTCCCTCTGAGCGCTTCCAGCAGCTGGACTCCCTCTGGCTCCCGCCACGCTTCCCTTACCTCGTTTTCCCGTTTACTCCCCTCACTCTCCCGCCTCCTGGGCCCCGCCGGAAGTGACGCACTAAGCGGCGCGCCGTACCTCGCGCGAGAAAGGTTCCGCGGGAGCGGGAGAAAGGGTCGCGAGGAGGCTCACTGCGCAGGCGCGCGGGTACGGGCGCTCAAAGCGCCTTCCAGGGCTTTGGAGGACTGGTCCGATTCCCGAGGTTTGTCTGGGTGGAATACGCTTGCTCGTGATTCCGAGAGGCCGCTGCCTCCACAGGAACGTTTTCCCTACAGTTTTGAGGCCTCACAGGGGGGAACCTAGAAACTCTGGCTCTTGTCCTTTGACCCCGCTCTCGCGGCGGGGTGAGAGGTCGGGTGGCCATCTTGTGGCGGCGGCGCGGGCGGCTGTTACCGCGGAGATCCATCCCTGCCCCCTCCGCTCACCCCCCGCCCCCCGCTGTCTGTCAGTCAGTCAGCAGAGCGTCCCGCCGTCCGTCAGGTGAGGCCTGGGCCGGGTGCGGTCGTTCTTCCCGTCGCACCGGGTGGCCCCCAGGCCGCTCCCTGCCGGGCTGCACCCACCGCTCCGCCACTATGTCCTCCTTCTCCGAGTCGGCGCTGGAGAAGAAGCTCTCGGAGCTGAGCAACTCGCAGCAGAGCGTGCAGACCCTGTCCCTGTGGCTCATCCACCACCGCAAGCACGCGGGACCCATCGTGTCCGTGTGGCACCGCGAGCTGCGCAAAGGTACGTCCCCCCGTCCTCCTCCGCCCCCTCCCCTTGGGTCAGTGCACCCACCCTCTCCTCAGTTCCCCGGCTTTGTAATGGAGCCTTGCTTGGAAGGTGTAGGTCTCTTTGGTCGAGTTTCTGAGATTCGAGACGACTTTACAACCTCTACCCCCACTCCCCCTCCCCCAATATTCCTGAGTAGGAAGGTGTTAAGGTATTTGATCTAGCGACTCAGGGCTCAGACTTTTCTTTTGTCAAGTTACCTTTCCCTCGGGCTTTTTTTGACTTTTGCTGCTTTTACGATCTCGGCTGCATTCAGTGTCTTAGACTGTTGTATGCTAGGCCCTGTCCTGGGCATTTTGGAGTAAGAGCCTTGTAGGCTCTGGTCACACTGCTGGGTCTAGTCCTGGCTCAACTACTTACTAGCTGTGTGATAACCAAGTTTCGCATTGCCCCGTGCCTCTGTTTTCTCATCTGTAAAACGGAGACCAGAAAAGCTGCCAACAAAGACTTTGCTTCTTGCCCATCAGTGTGCTTAGACCTTTGTGTAGGTCTGTACACTTAGCCCTCAGGACAGTAGCCTCATATACCTGCTTTACTTACAAGCTGTACTCAGGATCTGACATTCATTGAGCTCAGCCTATTAGTGCCAAGCTTAGTGTTGGACCCTTAAGAGCACCTTGTCTCTTGAAAATTATGCTGACTTTGCCATTTATCTCAGCAACTTAAGCTGGCTGTCCCTTAGTTTCTTTCTGTCCAAAATGGAAATGGTGGTAACTGATATTTACTGTGCCTTTGCTATGTGCCAGGCGCCTAAGAACTTTACACACTTGGGTTTAATTTCTTAAATGCTCAGAGTCTTTCCAAGTAAGAACTTTACAGGTGGGGAAAACTTGAGTCTCAAATAAAACAGATTGTGGTGAGAAGTAAACAGGATAATGAAAATGAACATTTTTATCATATAGCTGGCACAGTCACACTAGGTGGCCCAGGCATGCCTTAAATCATGATGAGGTGGGGCTGTTGATGGCTTAGTGTGAGGTGCAGTCTTTGTCTTGAAGTTGCTTACAGCCTGGTAGGGAAAGATGGGCACCTACTGTCCTGATGGGTTCCATCCATAGCAGAAGTCTGAAGAAATGAAGGGCAGAGCTGTTCTACACACTTTGTGTACAATGGGAGGTGACTTCACATGATCTGTGGCCTTACCCCGTTTTATAGATGAGGAAACTGAAGTGGATAATTGGGATTTTTCAAGGCCTCTGAACTACTGAGGCTCAGGCTACATTAGGCTAGCAGACACCAAACTCCAGAATTATTTTAGAAAACCCATGTTTGGGCCTGTAGCAGAGCCTCCTCCCCCTCCCACTATGTTAACACTGTAGGGCGATAGAGATCCTCTCAGTTCTATAGGCTGTTAAGAAGTAGAGCCTGGAGGCTGGGAAAGTGGCTCAATGGAAGAGCGCTTGCCTTGCATACATGAGGCCCTGGGTTCAATTCCTCAGCACCACATAAGCAAAAAGAAAAATCTGGAAGTAGCGCTGTGGCTCAAGTAGTAGAGCGCTAGCCTTGAGCTGAAGAGCTGAGGGACTGCACCCAGGCCCAGAGTTCAGGCCCCACGACCAGACCAGACCCCCCCCCAAAAAAAAAAAAAAAAAAGATGTAGAGCCTGGGGCTTCCAGAGTCACCTCCAGGTGCTATTTACTCCTTTATACCATTCAAGTAAATATTTGTAATATATGTTGAAATGTATGTAAAACAATAAAATAGAGGAGTTGATGCTCAGCAAAATCCTTTCTGGTAGCACTGATCGTCTTGACATTGTCAAAGTCCATCTCAAATGTCAGTTCTCTTGTGAAGCTTTTGTGAAGCAGTAGAGTTGTATGTTGTAAATAGGCTAGTATTATTAACTTCATTTTATAGATGACAAGATAAAGATATAGCAAGATTAAGTGGCTTAGATAGCTGGGACTTGAGTCCAAACTGGCACAAACTGTGGACCTTTTTTTTTTTTTTTGTCAGTTTGGGGCTTGAACTCAGAGCCTGGGTGTTGTGCCTGAGCTCTTTTGTTCAAGGCTAGCACTCTGTCACTCTGAGCCACAGTGCCACTTCTAGTTTTCTGGTGGTTAATTGGAGATAAGATTCTCATAGACTTTCCTGCCTGGACTGGCTTTTTACCTTGACCCTCAGATCTCAACCTCCTGGGAAGCTAGGATTACAGGTATGAGCCACCAGTGTCTGGCAGATGTAGGTTTTTGTTTTTGTTTGTTTTAATTTTTTTTTTTTTGTTAGTCATGGGGCTTGAACTCTGGGCCTGGGCACTGTTCCTCAGCTCTTGTGCTCAAGGCTAGAGCTCTACCACTTGAGCCACAGTGACACTTCGAATTTTCTGAGTGATTTATTGGAGATAAGAGTCTCACAGACTTTTGTGCCTGGGCTGGTTTTGAACTGTGATCCTCAGATCTCAGCCTCCTGAGTAGCTAGGATTACAGGCGTGAGCCACCGGCACCCAGTGGATGGGTTTTTTAAAGGACCTAGTGCCTCTCTGCATTTTATAAGTTAAGATGGTCTTCAAACCCATCATTTTTTTGGTCGCTTGAGTGCTGTCCCTCAGCCCTTCAACTCAAGGTAAGCTCTCTACCATTTGAGCCACAGCGCCACTTCTGGTTTTCTAGTGGTTTGTTGGAGATAAGAGTCTCACAGACTTTCCTGCCCAGGCTGGCTTTGAACCTTGATTCTCAGATCTCAGCCTCCTGGGTAGCTAGGATTACAGGCATGAGCCACTGGCGCCCAGCTAAACCCATCATTTTTATTCGAATAAGTTACTGTCTCTAACCCTGTCATACCAGCTAAATATTTACTTCTTCCTTAATCTTTCTTATGTTTTGAGGGAGACAGTTGGTTTTGGTTTCTCTGTAATGCAACAGTATTTAGCACAGTGCCTATTACACAGTTAAAGTATAGGTTAGGAGTTAAATTGTGGTTTCTGAAACCATTTTCATGTGCGAGTAAAAGATCTAAATAGCACTCTATTATGATTGACAATCCCAGTGTTAATTTGTGCTTTCCAGCAAGGTTGCCACTTGCTACCTGTGGCTATTGAATACTTAGAATGTGCGATTAAGGAACTAAAGTTTTAAATGAACTCAGTTGAAAATTCAGCTCACAAATGTTACTTGCTCCAAGTCAAGTGTTCAATATCCACAAATGCTGGTGGCTTCCATACTGGGCACTGCAGAGCTGGGAAATTCTTTGCCAAACATTGAGGCGTCTTCCGCTAATATCCATACTTCATTTTCTCATGGATTGACGGTGCTCCCATATTAAAATGGGAACTGGCCAACCCTTTAGATTCTCAACCACCCTGAGTCTTTAAAAGTGGACATCAGTATCTGATGAAATCATTTTTCTTATCCTTGGTGTTCACAGACTTGCTGAGATACCAACAAAATAGGAGATTTACAAAAATTACTTTTTCTCACTTCAATTAGTACTTTCTTCTGTTCCTGATGTGTCATTTTCTAGGAATTATTCTTAATTTATCTGTTTAGGCACCAAAGAACTTCTCCCCTTTATAGAAACTTTGGTGTTCAGTTCTCTTATCTTAGATGACTAATTTTTAATGGAGTTTTGTATTGTAGCCTAAATTTAAGTAAATAGGCCTTTTCCCCTCTTTAGATCTTTTTCAGGACATCAAAACCAACCAAATAAGTGAAAACTTTTGATTAGCTAGTTGATTTAATTTTGCACAACAACTAGTTCTACCAGTTTGGATGGGCGTACGTAGGGCCTAGAAGGATCTGTTTTGTCATATAGTCACCCAGTATTGATTACACAGGTTGTGTGTGTATCTGTTGATTGTGCACTTCAGTGCTCCAGGGCTCTGGCCTATCCTCTTTACCTACAGGGTGCTTATGTTGCAGATGGTGAGAGTGAAAGGAGGTGGTTTTTATTTTAAATAAAACCAATTGAGCTTGGAAATGTTGATAATTGGCATGAAAACCATGACTGTCCAATCTCTTAGATATCATATGATACTGAAAATGTATTGGGCCTTTTATTTTTTTGGTCAGTCATGGGGCCTGAACTCTGGGCCTGGGCACTGTCCCTCAGCTCTTCAGCTCAAGACTAGTGCTCTACCATGTGAGTCACAGTGCCATTTCTGGCTTTTTCTGCTTATGTGGTGCTGAGGAATCGAACCCAGGGTCTAGTGTATGCAAGGCAAGCACTCTACCACTGAGCCACCTTCCCAGCCCCTGGGTTTGTTTTTTGTTTTCGGTTATTTTTGTATATAGAGTCTCACTTTTTGTCCAGGGTAGGTCTTAGACTGCCATCCTCCTACCTGTGGCCTCCTTTGAAGCTGGGACCAAAGCCAGGGAGGTGCCGTCACAGCTGGCTTTTTGGATGAGATAGGGGTATCTCTAGTTTTATGAACAAGCTTGCCTTGAATTTTGATGCTCTTGATCTCACCCAAGTAGTATGTGAGCCCCACTAGTCTAGCAAATGTATGGTGTCTTAAGTGTTGTTATTTATTTATTTATTTTTTGTCTTGAACTCTGGGCCTGGGCGCTGTCCTTCAGCTCAAGGCGAGCACTCTACCACTTGAGCCACAGTGCCACTTCCGGTTTTATGGTGGTTAATTGGAGATAAGAGTCTCACTGGCTTTTCTGCCCAGCTTTGAACCGTGATCCTCAGATCTCAGTCTCCTGAGTAGCTAGGATTATAGGTATGAGTCACCAGCACCTGGCAAATGTTATTTTTTTATTTGTTTTTATGATACGATGGAATTGGTCACTTCATTTACTGTGATTTCAAGCAACGTTTACTTAAAAAAAAAGTCTTAGCTGGGTACTGGTGGTTCATGCCTGTAATCCTAGATACTCAAGAGGCTGAGATCTGTGAATGATAGTTCAAAGCCAGCCTAGGTAGGGAAATCTGGAGGCACTTATCTCCAGTTAACCACCAGAAAACCAGAAGTGGCGCTGTGGTTCAAAGTGGTAGAGTGCTAGCCTTGAGCAAAAAAAAGAGCTCAGGGACAGCAGCCAGGCCCTGAATTCTGACTAAAAAAAAAAAGTCTTTGCCAGAATGATACCTTTGTCCTGCCTTTGAATAATAATTGGAATAGTAAAGGTGGCTCCAGTTTTCCATTATTATTAGTTTGTCATAAAAACTAGGTTATTACTAGAAGTTAATATAATTTAACATAACCATATTTAATTTTGTGAACATTTAAAGACATACTTTATCATATACTTTAAAAAAATCTTGTTTTTAACTTGGATTCTTCTCTTGTGGCTGTATTTTAAAATGTCAGATCTTATGCTTGCCTGTAAAAATTTTTGTATGCTATGTGAATTTAAAAAGAAAAACAAATGGTTTCTAAGAGCAATAAAACAAGGTCTAGTTATTCAGGCGTGTGAAAGTTGGCATAGAGCCTATTCGAGTTTTTCAGATAATTTAGGATTGGAGAAAACTTAGTGTCTTGAAATATCTAATTACGTTTTTACTTATTTAAGAAGAAAACTATAACTAAAATGGTAGTGGTGTAACTTTACAGTTGAGAAGTACTATGCATGAAAGTCAGGGAATTAGTGATGTTCCCCCAGCAACTGTAACTCAGACTTACTGCCTGAAGTTTTGATGGTTTAAAATATGATACCATACAGAGTAATAGGAAATACTACATTTTGTATGTATAATAAAGAAGAATTATGGTTTTTGTGGGAACCATAATTTTGCATATCCAGGCTCAGGTGTGTGTAAATTTTCAATAATAATATAGCATTGATGCATATTTGTATTTGAGATGAGTATCTGTTGGTACATTCAGAGATTTCTGCTGTATTGGTATTGTTGACTGACTGTGGTTATTGGAGTACTAAAGAGAAATTGTCAGTTTAGACTATAAATTATAAGAATCTTAAAAAAAATGAAATATAACTCTTATCTGGAATATTTGATAATTAAGAATGCATTAGAAATATTCACTGTTGCAACATGAGGCATGAAAGTCTTGGATTTAACATTAATATTGGCTCTCTTATAGTAATTTTCATTTAGGATTTTTTTTTCCCAGAACTGTGGTTTGAATTTGGGGTCTTGCACTGACACACTGCGCTTGGCACTCTACTATTTGAGCCATGTTCTATGCCTTTTTGCCTTTTCTTCACCATTGGTGCTGGTGTTTGAATCCCAGCCTTGAGCTCACTGGGCAGGCCCTATACCATTCAATAGACAAGCACTGTACCAACTTGAGCTATGCCCCCAGTCTAGTTACATTTCAAATAGAATCTCAAGCTTATGGACTTCTGTCTTACATTTCTGTGTAGCTGAATGACAGGAGTACAACACCCTCTCCACCAGCTTTTATTAGTTGAGATGGGGTCTAGAGTTCTCTGAACTATAATGATTTAAATCAACCTCTTGAGTAACTAAGATTGCAATCATGAGCTGCCTTACCTGATGTGAAATTTCCTCCTCCTCCTCCCCTTCTCCTCCTCCTCCTCTTCATTCTTTCTTCCTTCTTCCTTATTTTTGTATTTGTCAATTTTATAGGTTAAAACAATGGAAAGACATTAACCTGTTTTTTCCCCTTTTCTCTCTTGAAATTGTATTCCTAAACTTGCCCTGTCAGAGACCTTCAGGAGTTCCATACATGGTTTTGTTTAAACGTTTCTACTTGGTCACAAGTAGATAATGTTTATCTTAATGTTCTTCAAGAACACCCTAACACATAAGAATTGTGAATTAAGAATTTCTGTGGTATAAGTTAAATTATTTTTTCTCTTTTTTTTCCAGCCAAATCAAACAGGAAGCTTACTTTTCTGTACTTAGCAAATGATGTCATCCAAAACAGTAAAAGGAAAGGACCTGAGTTCACTAGAGAATTTGAATCTGTTCTTGTGGATGCATTTTCTCATGTTGCCAGGTATGTTGTATCTTTTTGTTTTGTTTCTCATTCACTTTCCCTTTTTCCTGGTAGTCTTTATAAATTGGCAACTTTGTACTTACGAGAGTGTTGTGAAATCCAAACCATGGTTTTAAGTTTTGTTGGGCCCTTAAGAAAATCTTAGGCATATAAATGTTATGGTGCATTAAAGAGATTCAGCTATGTATTTTTTGAGTGTAGTTTTTTTGTTTGGCTTGGCTGAGTTGTCTCATTAGCTTATGATCAAAAAGCTAAGTAGTATGTAGGGGAAATTAGTTACTTATGCTTCTTGTTTACTTCCTCCTGAATATGTACTTGTCTGGTTTACTAAAAATAGTGTCACATCTGTAACGGCAAAACTGTAATTAGTAGTGTGGGAAAGTAGACATTCTGCTACAATTGTGTGTTGTGCCAGAGAGGCCACACGCACAGCTGATATAGAAAAAATGTATTTTATCAGTCTTAGGAATCACTGTTTATTGTAAAACAACAGCATTCTGTAGGTACCAGATAGGGTCCCAGTAAGGCAAGGAAAAACTACTTTTTTTTTATCTTTTTTTTTTTTTTTGTCGGTCGTGGGGCTTGAACTCTGGGCCTGGGC
>NW_012267229.1:18014480-18026085 GCF_000151885.1 Dipodomys ordii
AAAGCCGGAGGTGGCGCTGTGGCTCAAGTGGTAGAGCGCTAGCCTTGAGCTGAAGAGCTGAGGGACAGCGCCCAGGCCCAGAGTTCAGGCCCCACTACCGGACCCCCCCCCCAAAAAAAGAAATGTACTCATTATCTTGCCCATGTAATTGTAACCCCTCTGTACAATATGTTCACAAAAAATTAAAATTAAAAAAAAAGGTTGTAAAGACATGAGTTTGGAGAGCATTGCCATAGAGAAGGCTAAAGTAGCATTAGCTAGGCCTCAGAAGCAGTGAGAAGACAGTTCCAATAATTGTAGATGGAAGTAGGAGGTAATGGGGTAGAGGAGGGAAGTTAAAGAAGTTTACTCTATGGGTACCTGATGATGCTCTTCACTTTGCGGTTGAGGAAAGATTTGATGGAGAAAATGAGTTTGAGATGACTAGTAGATATTTTAAGAGTTGCTGCTGGGTAGTCTGATAAGTAAAATATTCTAAAGCTCAGTAGAGACTTAATTTCTGGTGGCGTTAATTGGAAATTAAGAGTGGTACACATGATATTTATGCATTGAAGTATATGAGTCTTCAAGACCACTTTTAGATTTGACTGTTCAGGAAAACCCAACAGCTTTACTGTCAACATTTAAAGCAAAGACAGCAAAGGGGAAGGTGCATGTAGTAGTAAAGATGAGAGGATTCTGGCTATAAGCTTTCAAGGGTCCTCACCCAGCAGTCACACAGATATAATTATTCCAGCATGTGGAAAGTGCTGACTAACAGGCTCATTAGAAACCCAGCACATGGAGTTCTCATTAGGATCAGTCTTATAGGACACCCTCTGCTGTAAGTCTAGGTTCCTGAAGATGTTCATTTGGAGCACACCTTTGCACAAGTTAGACTCAAGCTACCCTGCTCATTAGGAAATGACCCAAGCTTTTAGATACTGCGCTGTTAATTTTTCATTGCCATGACAAAGCATCTGTGAACCACTTAAAGGAAGAACAATTGATTTGATTTATTTGACTCATGATTTCCTTTACACTATTTCCATCCATGGTTGGCTGGCTACATTGTTTTAGAGTATTATGAGGTGGAACCTAACTGTGTATGTGGTAGAACAAAGCTGTCAATGGTGGCTGAGAAGCAGAAGAGAGAAGAAGGGTCCAGAAACATGATATATACCCTTCAAAGCCATGTCTTCAGTGATCCATTTCTCCAAGAAGCCCATTCAGCTATAAGCTGATTTATAAAGTAATTGATGAAATTAGCCCCTTTACGATCCAATTGACTTTCAATAGTGCCACTAGTAGTGCCACTTGGGTATCAAGTCTTCTAAGAGTCTTTGGGGAGTACTTCAGACCCAAAGCATGACAGCCACCAAGGGCAGGTAGTAGGCTCCAGCATTCTTTCTTCACTTTTTCTGAAGAGTTATAAAGGAGCATTTTTACTCTGGCTTTACATGAGGTACTTTTAGAAGTGGACCTACTTGTGAGCCCTGCTCATAGTGAGCCAACCCTGCTGTGTATGGCATAAGATAGATACACAGATTACAATGGTATCAAGAAAGTGACAAAGAACTTTGGAAAGGAAAGCCTGAAATCTTACTTGGTAAGCCCATTGTTGTCCAGCTAACACTTCAGGCAGCAAATATATGAATGTGTGTATATGTGTATGTGTGTTTGTTCACTTTTATAATCAGTTATGTCATCTGTAATAGAAAATTAAACAGTGATGAGATTTGTAATTTAACAAGAATTACAATACATATAAAATATTCAGCATAGTGGTCATGTAGGTAATTCTTCGACTTCTTCATAGATCAATAATGAAGGCTTTTTCTTCTTTTTTCACTAAAAGATTTCTCAGTTTGGAGTGGTTAGTGAAAAGATAATGTTCCTTCTTTTAGTGTTTTAGTTGTTTCTGATTCCAGTTGTTAAAGTGACTTCCAGTTCACATTGGAACCACTTATTTTAAACTTCATCAATAAAAATTTGTTTTGAATATTATACCTGTAACTTTGAAACTTCGAAACCTTGATTTATTACAGTGCTCAGGAAATAACGTGTCATGGTTAGTGTGTTCAGTTTAAGTCCTCTTTTTGGCTTTAGCCTTTGAAAATGTCTTATGGTTATAACAAGAGTGAATATTGGTTTCCACTGTCTAATAGTGTGGCTGAAACCATTCCAAACCAGTCCTGGTCTTTTTTGTGTGTCATTGCTGGTACTGGGACTAGAACTCCGAACCTGGATGCTGTCTCTCAGCTTTTTTGCTCAAGACTGGTGCTGTGTCATTTAAGCCACAGTTTCACTTCCAGCTTTTTTGGTGGTTATTTGGATCTAAAGAATCTCATGGACTTTCTTGTCCTGGCTGGCTTTGAACTGTGGTCCTCAGATCTTAGCCTCCTGAGTAGAGAGGATTAACAGGTGCGAGCCACCAACATCCAGCAGTCCTCGTCTTAGTTGAGTCCCATATACCCTAGGAATGGTAAGTGGGAGGTGGTTGACATTATTGTCACTTCTAAATCCTTCATAAAAATTTGTTTTCATGACTACCTTTTCTTTTAAGTGAATGGAAAATCTTCAGAAAACATACTTGCATTAAAAGTACCAGTCAGCTAATTAAGCTCTGATCAGTTGTGATTTGGTTATTGTAACTATTACTGAAATCATACATTTTATCACATTGTCTGCAGGCCACATGCTTTATATGGCATTCAAGGCCCTGCATAGTCTAGTTCCATTCTGTATACTTTATATTTTAGCTATCTGAATTATACTTTCTTGCTCTGACTTGTTCCATTTTGGGTGTTCCATTCAAAGGAAAAGCGTTAGGATGAACAAAGATTGTGCACATAAGAAGAAACGAATTCCAAATAGAAAATGTTATGGTTGAGTGTTGCTAGAATGTGGAGACCCAGATAGGGAACAAGAGGAGATGAAACCTAAGAAATCAGAAGGGCTGCTGAGTCAGGCCCTAAGGCCAGGCTTGAAGGCTTTATTCTTTGTATTCTAAGCTTAGAGTTCTAGAGACATTCACTGATTGAGGTGGTAAATGCTAAGTTGATTTGACATAAATGATCCTAACGCAGGAAGGGGGTTGTTAAAAGTTGGCTATATTTTTTTTTCAAAAAAGATTACTATTCAAATAATTATTGTGCTTATTTTAGGGTGCCTATGGGGGGCATGAATATCTTTCAAACAGAACGTAAATCATAGTATATGAAAAACTAGCTTATATGAAGGAAAATTAAGAAATTGGGGCAGGATTGCTGAAAAGGTAGATAAGGACTAAACTACCTGAAGGCCGAGTGGGAAAGAGCCACTCCTGTTGTTTGGAAAAAAGCTGACTTAAGTGCCAAGGCAAGAAAGAAAACATAGGACTGAAATCAGAATCAAAGGGCCAAGTAGAAACTGCCTTCAAAGTTTTCTATGGACTTTGACTTTTATTCTGAGAGAGAAAGGGAAGAAATCTGATCCCACTTAGCATATCATCTAGAATTACCGTGTTAAAACTTGAGAGGGTCTGGGTGCCAGTGGCTCACGCCTGTAATCCTAGCTACTCAGGAGGCTGAGATCTGAGGATCATGGTTCAAAGCCAGCCCCAGCAGGAAAGTCCATGCGACTCTTATCTTCAATTAACCACCAGAAAACTGGAAGTGGTGCTGTGGCTCAAGTGGTAGAGCGCTTGCCTTGAGCTGAAGAGCTCAGAGACAGTGCCTAGGCCCAGAGTTCAAGCCTCATAATTGACAAAAAATAATAATAATGTCTTGAATGGGGCTGGCTGAACACTGGTGGCTCACTGAGGAGGCTGAGATGGGATCATGGTTGGAAGCAGGAAAGTCCATGAGACTCTTTATCTTCAATAAACTACTCAGAAAGAGCCAGAAGTGGTGCTGTGGCTCAAGTGGTAGAGTGCAAGCCTTGAGAAAAAGAATGTCAGGGACAGTGCTCAGGCCAAGTTCAAGCCCCGGGACCAACACCCCCCAAAACCAAACCAAAACAAAACTTGAGAGAAGGTTGTAGGAGGAGCAAGATAGAAACAGGAAGAGCAGTTAGAGGTGTTGCCCTAACTCATTTGGTTGATGGCAATGGCTTTTCCAGGTTGACAGCAGAGGAAGGAAGGGATGAGAGGGACTCACTGCTGGGTATATTTTAAAGGTGATATAATCTGTGAGTATCTTTGAGCTCTATCAAAAGCAGAAGTGTTTCTCCTTATTTTCCCTGTAACCATCACCTCTGACTGCAGTATAAAACATTTGATTCAAAGAATTAAATTGTACAATTTGTAATTTCGTCTTTTGGTTCCAGTTCAGTGAATTTTGCCACTAACAATTCATAAGTAATGTAGTCTAACCAGGCCAGGCTAAAACCACATTCATATGAATATTAACATAAGGTTTACAAGAGTGTAGTTAGGTTCATATGAATGTTAGCATAAGGTTTACAAGAGTGCAGTTAGGTTAGGGGTTTATTATTCTGCATTTGGTATGGTTTCTTCTTGAGAGTTCTTATAAAGATATTTAATTAAAAACCTAAGATGTAGAGGTATTTCTCCTTAAGTTAGTCAGCATAAGATCATTGACTTCCACTCACTCATGATAAAACAGAATCCTCACAGGAGCACAGTGGGTAGCCAAGGACATTTGATTTCTGTGCAGAAGTCCCTCCCACTTGTCTGTTTGTTGTCTTGCATTTTATGGTAGCAGGAGGTTCCTGTGAGAGTGAACTACATCCCAGATTCTCTATCAAGAGTGTAACATGACAGGAAAAAAATTAACCTCACTTCTTTTTTCAGAATATGAATTAAAGGACCACATAATTTTTGGTGTGTTCTGAGTGTATCACTTAGACACCTTTATGAACAGGAAAATAGTGTTAAAATAATTGTGAAGAGTTAACAAGTGGAGATCAGTCTTGGCTTATATATGTGTAACAATTGTATTTGTGCATATGTGTTAGTGTAGTAAATTTCTTTCCCATTTCAAACATTTGTGGTTTTTAAAGATATTTTGAAATTCTTAAAAATTTGGACCATTTTTATTTCCAGCAGAATGTTTGGCACTACATTTTAATTAATGTCTTAAAGCAAGCAATTATTCTCTGTAAAACTCAGCAATTAACTTTCCCCCCTATCTTCCCCATTTTTTAAAAAGGGGAAATGGATAACTTGTATGAAATGATGCTCTCTTTTTCACTTACCACAAGAAAAATGTAGTTTCTGATCAAACTTTGGTTATAGAAGTAATATAAGTTGTGCTTTACTCTTCTGTTTTTAAATATGTATATTATTTAGTTAGATGTTGACTTAAAAATAGGTCTGTCCTAATTAAAAACAAAAATATCGTAAGCTTATACATATCTTTTCATCTTTTCTGGGCAGAGAGGCAGATGAAGGCTGTAAAAAACCTTTAGAAAGATTGCTGAACATCTGGCAAGAAAGAAGTGTATATGGCGGCGAGTTCATACAGCAGCTGAAGCTGTCTATGGAGGACTCCAAGAGCCCTCCCCCCAAAGGTAGAAACATCACCACATGTTTACAGCTCTTGGTCTTTGCCTACTTTCGAATCAGATATGAAAAGCTGCATTGGGGGTTGCTGTGAGCCATCAGCGACTTTATGATTCTTCAGAGACGATCATGAATGATGGTGAGAGTTTCTGTAGTATGCGCAGCATGAGACTGGTTCTAGTGCTCATGCTGTCATCCCTTGTCCCTCACTTGCTGTGTGTCTCCTTGCCTCTCCTTCCCAAGGAAGAGGAGCAGCAAAGTTCTCTAGCATTATGGGTAACTGGGATGGAAGTACCTTGCAGTAAGAGCTGGTCAAGACCCTGCCACTAACTACTGCAGGATCTTGATAAGTCCTGGAGCTCTTTGGAAACCCACTTTTATTAATCATAGGTGTGGTTTTGGAATATAGTCTTAGGATAGTCAATTTACTGGCTAGAATTGATTGTGGTCTTTACTCAATCCAAGGTATCTGAGGAAATATATATGTGAATTTTATAAATTCTAAGAGATTGTTTTTTTCCTCCATATAAATAAAGATTAAAAGCCAGGCTCCTGCCTGTAATCCTAGCTAGTTAGGAAACTGAGATATAAGAATCACTGAAGCCATCTGGGACAGGTCCATGAGATTTAATCTCTAAATAACCAGTAAAAGCCAGACATGGATCTGGAGTGGTAGAGTCCTAGCCTAGGACTGGAGCCCTTGCCTGTGCCAGACAAGTTCAGGGACCGTGCCCAGGCTCTTAGTTCAAGCCTTAGGACCAACACACATACACACGCATGCACACACACACACAGAGTTCAAATGTTACTTGATTAATGTTTTAACTTCTCCTTAGATGTGGTTTAATTCTAATTGTCATGACATACTTCTAAGCTTCAGATCTGATCTTGATTTATACATGTTCATTGCCTGGAAGATCAAGTCCTCTTACTTAAGATTGAGGACCCTTTCTAATCTTAACTAGCTTGCTCACCTTTTCTAGATTCTCTTTTGGCTAATTTCTCACACATACCTTGTTGTATGGCCACACTGACTTGTCAGTTTTTCCCTCTGGATCCTCTGCTGGCAAAGAATCACTCCTCTGTCCTTTCTGTCACTGTGCCTGAGATGTCCTTCTGCCCCTTTGACTCTCACTCTGATATCCTCTTTGCTTGTGTGGGCATATGTAGTTATTCTCCCCTTTGCTCTCTGGTACTCTGTACTTGCCTCTGCTATAGAATCTACTGGGATTAGCCTAGGTGACAATATTGTTCCTTTAGAAACTGTTTATTATATACCCTTCATGGATCTCCATATCTAAAACTACATACATTTCACAGTAACGTGTCTGCAAAACTAGGTTAAAGGCCTTCTAAGAATGATATAAGTGCTTTCAGACTGCCAGTTACTTAGCATGGTTAGGATTTCTAGGGTCATTCTGAAGAGTGAGCTATTTTCTGCTTTGAATTCTGGTAGTGCTGGTCTCGTATCTTTTGGAGGCATTCTGTACAGCATTGGGGAATTACACAGCATTCTTTCCTGTACCCTGCCTTTTAGTTCATTTGGTAAACAGTGCTGATATTTTAAAGCACCTTTTGTCAAACTGGAAAGCTTTAAAAAGGAATGTTTATTAAAGCCAATGTTAGAATTTCTAGTCAAGCATTTGCTGGACATTCTCTTTGTGCAAACACCTATGCTGGCTGCTACAAAGAGCAAGAGAGAAGTGAGAAATAGTTCTGTACTTAGGGAATGGTTAGACAAATAGGATTCTGGCAGAGATAGTGAAAATAGCTTATTGGGTTTATGTGAAAAACTTGTCTTTTCTCTCAGAGTGGATTGCTTAAAAAGGTTCCTGCTTTGGCCTGGTGGCTTGGCTCTTGGTTATTCTGCTAAGACAATATCAGCAAGTACAGGTGGGGAAAAGAGGAATTACTTTTCAAAGTCTTAACAGTCACCTTATGTTAATACATCTCCTATTCCAACTAGTCAATTTTGAGTACGTTGTAAACCTGAGCTCAACCAATCTGAGCAGAGGGCAAGGCCTGTGGCATTACAGATAAATAGAAGAGCAGCCTGCCTGCTTTGTTTACTTGCCTGCCAGATTTCTGGTTGATGGCATACCCTTCTGCAGAAGTAAATTTTGCCTTGGTGAGACAAGTTTTTATTTTCATGTCTATTGTTGTGACTCCAGTGGTTCTTGGAGAGCATATTTATAACAGGTTTTTAAATTTTTTTAAGGTCTAGATAGACATTTACAATAACATTGGCAATATCTATGTGGAGGATAATGTTAATCTAAAGATAATTTCTTTCCTTATTCTTTAAAAATGAAATACACATCACAAGCTCTAGCATGTGAATTGGTCTCAGCTAACTCACTCTATCTTCTCACTGTTTTCTTTGTACTTGGGCTGTCAGAATAGATTGTCATAATTCTTTCAAATACTGATGATTTTTTTAGATGCTCATTTCCAAATTTGAATAGTTTTATAGTATATTTGTGATTTGTGGATAATTATTTGTTTTCAGGCAACCTTATAGAGTTTACCTTGGCAAGAAAACATTTTCTGTAAACTTTGACAGTTCTTAAAACATTGTAACTTACATGAGCTGAAAAATCCTGTTTAGAATTTTAAATTTCTTGAGTTCTTGTACCTGTATCGTTCACGCACGCGCGTGTGCGTGTGCGTGTGCGTGTGCGTGTGCGTGTGTGTGTGTGTGTGTGTGTGTGTGTGTGTTAGGTCCCTGGACTTGCTAAGCAAATTTTTTTACAACTTGAGCCATGCTCACAGCCCTGGCTGCTAGCTTTTTGATTGAAATGAGATCTTGCCTAGGCTGACCATGAACTTCAGTCCTTCTGATCTAAGCATGAGGTGTGTGTATACCTAAGTTGTTCTTACAAATACTCAAACCAAAATACTTTTGATTGGCTGAATAGAATGTTGCTATTTTTCAGAATCATTTATGAATCAAATAGTATCCTGAAGTAATGAAAGAATTTAGAAAGGAAAGGTAGATAGATACAAAGGAGCCAGCAACTATTTCCCTACTAGTTTCTTTGCTGCCTGCTTTTCATGTGTGCTTTATTTTATTTTACATCTTTACAATCATTCTGTGAGCTTGGCATTTTCCTATTTCAAGTGATGATGCGAAAGCCTAAAAAGGTACAGTAATTTTATTCAAGAAGAGGTAATTGATAAGTGGAGAAATTCAAGCCCGGTCTCTATGACTTCAAGACTGATATTCTTCTTACCATACTTTATTTCCTGAAAGCACATAGACTCATTAGACTTGAATTATTTAGGAATTTATGAACAGATTATCAATTTTCATGGTCCTTAATATACTTTAGGAATTGATACTTCCAGAGAATCAGTCCTTTCCCTGCTATTTCTGAAGCTGTGTGACCTTGAGCCCAACATTTGACCTCCTTGAGCCTCAGTTCCTCACTGTCCAATATGGCTGTTAATAGTAACACCTCCTAAGGTTTTGGTGATAATTGATTGAATTAATACAGAATGGGATGATGATAGGATTTTTTTGGGGGGGTCCGGTCATGGTCCTGAACTCTGGGCCTGGGCTCTGTCCCTCAGCTCTTCAGCTCAAGGCAAGCACTCCCCAACTTGAGCCATAGCACCACTTCCGTTTTTTTTTTACTGGTTATGTGGTGCTGAGGAATTGAACCTAGGGCTTCATGCATGCAAGGCAAGCGCTCTACCACTGAGCCACCTTCCCAGCCCCTGATGATAGGATTTTTATTTGCTCCTCTCAGTTCTAATATTGAATATTCCAGAGTTTCTGCTATATGAGCCAGTGGCAAAACTAGGGGAAAATTTAAAATATTTTCATTTCCCTGGATTTTGTACAAGACTGAAGAGTGTGGTTGTTAAGAGCATGAGCTCTGGGCCTACTCCAAGTTGTAGTTGGATTGGCTGCTCAGATCAGTGAGATGATAAGGGTAGTAGACTGTGCCTTAAGGAATAGTTCTTTATTTGTTGCAGGTTCTTTTAAAGACTTCCCACAACCAGGATGATCTTGAGTTTAAAGGTAACCTGGATTAGGTAGCAAAACCTTGCTTCAAGAAAACAAATATTTTATTTAGCAGCAAGGTAACAAGGAATAAGGAGGCTGTTTCCAACAGTATTTACTCATTCTTTTTTGTTTCTAAGAGTTGTATAAAATCTGAAGTTTCTTATTTATTTCAGATATGCCTTTTTTTCTTTTGATAAAGTCTTGCTCTGTAGCCCCGACTGTTTTTGAACTTTTGCTCCCCCTGCCTCAGCCAACTGAGTAGCAGAATTACAGGTATGCATCATCATACTCAACTGAGGGGTACCCTTTAGAAGATCCTCCACATTTGCAGTTAGATTGCTGTGTTTCTGATGTGATTTGGAAACTTTCAGGACAGCTTTAGTCTTCATGTTAGTTTCAGTCTGCCTTGGTATTTGAAATTCTATCATACTCAGGTCTGTGGAAGGTGTACTTAAGCTTAGTAACTAGGATCGCTTGTCCCCAGGACAAGTTGCCACGATGAAGGAGAAGGCGTATAATACAAAGACAGGACACTGACCCCTGCAGTGTTAGACCTGCCTGAAAACAGGCAGGGTAGATGAATGTGAAAGGGAGTGTAAATACAATTCATGACCAGGAACTGGTCATGTAGTGAAACATATTTACTTTCTGACGTAAGAATGAGACCAGTGGATTGGCTAGGTTTTTTTAATTTTTTAAAACTTTTTGGTGATACTGGGACTGAGCTCAAGGCCTTATTGCCCTTCAACTTACACTTCTGGTCTCTTTGTATGATTATTTTCAGAGTCTCAAATTTTTTTTTTATTCCCAGGCTCACTTGGCCTGTGATCCATCCTCCCACTGTGTTTTCCCCATGTTGCTGGGGATGACAGATGTGTACCATTGAATCCAACTGTTGGTCAAGATGGACTCTCATTAACTTCTTTTTGCCTGGGCTGACCTTAAATTGTGACCCATCCTTTATGTTCACCTCCCAAATATTAAATTATTTTGAATGGCTGTCTGAATTGATTGAAAGTTCAGAGCATTGTAACTATAGCAATGATTGCCACCATGGAGTTATTTAATATCCCTGGGCCTTTTTTCCTCACTTGTAAATACTAAACCTCAGAATTGTTGAAAAGATTAAAGGTAAAGAAGCCATTATAATGCCTGTGTTTACTGTGCCTAATACTTTTATTTTCTAAGCCAGAATTTATCATTTAGATTTATCTCCCACAGTTGTTTGTCATTTATTCATTTATTTTGTTGTCCAATTTGATGCAGTAGAAAATATTTTAGAACTAACACATCTATCATAACAATGCATTTGGTACAGATAAGAAAAAATGTAACCTGTCAGCTTTAAACATGGTTAATTTTTAACTGGTAACTTAGGTAGTTTCTCCAAGTAGTATATCAATTACATTTCTCCAAAGGAAAGTAGTTAAGGTAAGATTAGGTTTATATATATATATATATATATATATATATATATATATATATATATATATATATATATATATTTGCCAATCCTGGGGCTTGAACACGGGGCCTGAGCATCATCCCTAAGCTTATTTTGCTCAAGGCTAGCACTCTGCCACTAGAGCCACAGCACCACTTCCAGCTTTTTCTGTATATGTAGTGCTGAGGAATCGAAACCAGGGTTTTGTGCATGTTAGGCAAGCACTCTGCCACTAAGCCACATCCCCAGTCCTGGTTTGTTTTTTTGTTTTTGTTTTTGTTTTTGGTCAGTTATGGGGCTTGAACTCGGCCTGGGCGCTGTCCCTGAGCTCTTCAGCTCAAGGCTAGTGCTCTACCACTTGAGCCACAGCGCCACTCCTGTGGTTTGGGTTTTTAAGAATAGTTTAAAGGATGTTTGTATTTAGACTCTGAATGGATCATTAGATGTCCCATAAAGTATCTCTGTTTTTGTTTAGCAGTATATTTTTCTAAACCCTTGTATGAATTGTCTACTTAATTATATTGCCTGATAGGTTTTATAACTCTCCTTTAAAAACTATGAGGATTTTGGGGGCTGGAAAGGTGGCTCAGTGGTAGAGCGCTTGCCTTGCATGCACGAGGCCCTGGGTTCGATTCCTCAGCACCACATAAGCAAAAAAAAAAAA